>NC_034196.2:34097977-34105477 GCF_002021735.2 Oncorhynchus kisutch
CCACATGTTACGCGAGTGCAGCGTCAAAAGGACCTTGTGGCTACAGGAGCCAAGGTAAGTTGCTAGCTAGCATTAAACTTATCTTATAAAAAACAATCAATCTTCACATAATCACTACACATGGTTGATGATATTACTAGTGTCCTCTCATGCCCAGAGAGAGGCCTGTTCCTTGATAGGGAGTTAGGGCCTTTAGGCCTGTATGTGTCCTCTTATGCCCAGAGAGAGGCCTGTTCCTACTAACTTGTCCTGCGTTGCAGGGTATCGGTATCGGCATTGAAAAATCATAATCGGTTGACGTCTAGTTTAAACCATGACCTAATACACAGTGTTGTACTTATTCCATTACTATGATATATAAGAGTGGATAGAATGTCCTAGTCTCTAGGAGCTGCAGTGCAGCATAGAATTATAGACATGGAAAACTGCCTACATTGCATAACCCCCAACCCCCCATAAACACACTTCCTGTTCTCCTCTTGGCTTCTTCTGACCATTATAGACCATCTGCGGCAGAACACACACACATGCAGAGAGAGTCCGGTGTGCCAGCACTGTGCCACGTTTTGGTGAACACTTTGGCAGAGCACAACTTTATATCATTCAGAGAATGACAGAAGAGTTAGAGAGGGAAGAGGGAGAGAGACACCCTATATCATTCAGAGAATGACAGAAGAGTTAGAGAGGGAAGAGGGAGAGAGACACCCTATATCATTCAGAGAATGACAGAAGACAGAGTTAGAGAGGGAAGAGGGAGAGAGACACCCTATATCATTTAGAGAATGACAGAAGAGTTAGAGAGGGAAGAGGGAGAGAGACACCCTATATCATTCAGAGAATGACAGAAGAGTTAGAGAGGGAAGAGGGAGAGAGACACCCTATATTATTCAGAGAATGACAGAAGAGTTAGAGAGGGAAGAGGGAGAGAGACACCCTATATCATTCAGAGAATGACAGAAGAGTTAGAGGGAAGAGGGAGAGAGACACCCTATATCATTCAGAGAATGACAGAAGAGTTAGAGGGAAGAGGGAGAGAGACACCCTATATCATTCAGAGAATGACAGAAGAGTTAGAGAGGGAAGAGGGAGAGAGACACCCTATATCATTCAGAGAATGACAGAAGACAGAGTTAGAGAGGGAAGAGGGAGAGAGACACCCTATATCATTTAGAGAATGACAGAAGAGTTAGAGAGGGAAGAGAGAGAGAGACACCCTATATCATTCAGAGAATGACAAAAGAGTTAGAGAGGGAAGAGGGAGAGAGACACCCTATATCATTCAGAGAATGACAGAAGACAGAGTTAGAGAGGGAAGAGGGAGAGAGCAACTGAGTAGAGGGAGAAGATGGAGAGAGCAGAGAGGAGAGGTTCTGTGTTGGGTTGCCAGGCAACCAGGCTTTGTGCGGTATGCGGGGCAACGGGGTGAGAGGAGAGGAGGAGGGGAAGGAAAGGAAAGGAGAGAGGATGTCATGTCTCTACAGTGAGAAGAAATGTCAGGTTGATGGAGAGACAGGTGAAGATGGCTACTTCCTCCTCTTTTGCTATGGAGAGTAGTAAACACAATCACACAATCACAGTGGATGAAGCTGGTCCCAGCAGGTCCTGTATTGTCACTGGAGGACCATTGTAAACAAAAGCTAGCATCATTATTAGGACTGAGGACAACACAGAGGATGACTCACTGTGGCCGGGATTCAATCCCATGTGTTCGCATTCACAGTAAAAGTGGCATATGTCAACTCAATAAAAATAAAGTGCAATCGGATTGAAACCCGGCCTATGGTGTCATTTCCCAGACAGGCGGTGTACAGGTACAGTTCATCTCTATCTGTAAATAGTACACCCGACTACCTCATCCCCATATTATTACTTACCCTCTTGCTCTTTGCAACCCAGTATCTCTACTTGCACATCATCATCTGCACATATATCACACCAGTATTAATGCCCTATTCATTGCCTACCTCCCTACTCTTCTACATTTTCATACACTGAACATAGATCTTTCTATTTTTATTTTATTTGTGTTACTGACTGTATGTTTGTTTATGTGTAACTCTGTGTTGTTGTTTTTGTCGCACTGCCTTGCTTTATCTTGGCCAGGTCGCAGTTGTAAAATGAGAACTTGTTCTCAACCGTGTCCTCTCTCTCTCTCTCTCTCTCTCTCTCTCTCTCTCTCTCTCTCTCTCTCTCTCCTCTTTCTCTCTTTCTCTCTCTCTCTCCTCTTTCTCTCTCTCTCCTCTTCATCTCTTTCTCCCTCCCTTTTTCTCGCTCTCCCTCTCCCTCTCCTCCTTTCTCTCTCTCCCTATCCTCTCTCTCTCTCCCTCTCCTCTTTCTCTTTCTCCCTCTCCTCTTTCTTTCTCTCTGTCTCTCTCTCCCTCTCCTCTTTCTCTCTCTCTCTCCCTCTCCTCTTTTTCTTTCTCCCTCTCCTCTTTCTTTCTCTCTGTCTCTCTCTCCCTCTCCTCTTTCTCTCTCTCTCTCCCTCTCCTCTTTTTCTTTCTCCCTCTCCTCTTTCTCTCTCTCTCCCTCCCTCTCCTCTTTCTCTCTCTCCCTATCCTCTTTCTCTCTCTCCTTCTCCTCTTTCTTTCTCTCTGTCCCTCTCCTCCTTTCTCTCTCTCTCTCTCTCTCGATCCTCCCTCTAGCTGATCTCTAGTGATGCAGACGGAGCCATACAGAGAGCGGGTCGTTTCCGAGTGGAGAATGGCTCATCAGATGAGGTGAGGACCCCTACACGCACCCACATACACACACTCACTGGTCTATAGTTATTTATTTGGATCTACAGTGACGCATGCAATTACACACACATACAAACACACACAGACATGGGACGTATGGGGATGTGGTGATCAGTGTGTGTGTGTGTGTGTGGTCATGAGCTGGTGAACAATTAAACAGTAAAAACTATGTCTTTGGATCAACCCCCAAAATAAATACTTTACGCTTCCAAATGTTACTACCTCCCAACGCTGAAAACTATTTTTACCTCCCAACGCTGAAAACTGTTACTACCTCCCAACGCTGAAAAATGTTACTACCTCCCAACGCTGAAAAATGTTACTACCTCCCAACGCTACCAAATGTTACTACCTCCCAACGCTTCCAAATGTTACTACCTCCCAACGCTACCAAATGTTACTACCTCCCAACGCTTCCAAATGTTACTACCTCCCAACGCTGAAAACTGTTACTACCTCCCAACGCTGAAAAATGTTCCTACCTCCCAACGCTGAAAAATGTTACTACCTCCCAACGCTGAAAAATGTTACTACCTCCCAACGCTGAAAAATGTTACTACCTCCCAACGCTACCAAATGTTACTACCTCCCAACGCTACCAAATGTTACTACCTCCCAACGCTGAAAAATGTTACTACCTCCCAATGCTGAAATATTTTACTACCTCCCAACACTGAAAAATGTTACTACCTCCCAACGTTGAAAAAGGTTACTACCTCCCAATGCTGAAAAATGTTACTACCTCCCAACGCTACCAAATGTTACTACCTCCCAATGCTTCCAAATGTTACTGCCTCCCAATGCTACCAAATGTTACTACCTCCCAACGCTACCAAATGTTACTACCTCCCAACGCTACCAAATGTTACTACCTCCCAACGCTTCCAAATGTTACTACCTCCCAATGCTGAAAAATGTTACTACCTCCCAACGCTGAAAAATGTTACTACCTCCCAACGCTTCCAAATGTTACTATCTCCCAACGTTGAAAAATGTTACTACCTCCCAACGCTGAAAACTGTTACTACCTCCCAACGCTGAAAAATGTTACTACCTCCCAACGCTGAAAAATGTTACTACCTCCCAACATTGAAAATGTTACTACCTCCCAACGCTTCCAAATGTTACTACCTCCCAACGCTTCCAAATGTTACTACCTCCCAACGCTTCCAAATGTTACTACCTCCCAACACTGAAAAATGTTACTACTTCCCAAAGCTTTCAAATGTTACTACCTCCCAACGCTTCCAAATGTTACTACCCCCCAACGCTACAAATGTTACTACCTCCCAACGCTTCCAAATGTTACTACCTCCCAACGCTTCCAAATGTTACTACCTCCCAATGCTACCAAATGTTACTACCTACCAACGCTTCCAAATGTTACTACCTCCCAATGCTACCAAATGTTACTACCTACCAACGCTTCCAAATGTTACTACCTCCTAACGCTTCCAAATGTTACTACCTCCCAACGCTTCCAAATGTTACTACCTCCCAACGCTGAAAAATGTTACTTCCTCCCAATGCTGAAAGATGTTACTACCTCCCAACACTGAAAAATGTTACTACCTCCCAACGCTGAAAAATTTTACTACCTCCCAACGCTGAAAAATGTTACTACCTCCCAACAATGAAAAATGTTACTACCTCCCAACGCTGAAAAATATTACTACCTCCCAACGCTGAAAAATGTTACTACCTCCCAACGCTAGCAAATGTTACTACCTCCCAATGCTGAAAAATGTTTGTACCTCTCAATGCTGAAACATGTTACTACCTCCAAATGCTTCCAAATGTTACTACCTCCCAAGGCTTCCAAATGTTACTACCTCCCAACACTAAAAAATGTTACTACCTCCCAAAGCTTTCAAATGTTACTACCTCCCAACGCTTCCAAATGTTACTACCTCCCAACGCTGAAAGATGTTACTACCTCCCAAAGCTTTCAAATGTTACTACCTCCCAACGCTGAAAAATGTTACTACCTCCCAACGCTTCCAAATGTTACTACCTCCCAACGCTTCCAAATGTTACTACCTCCCAACGCTGAAAAATGTTACTACCTCCCAACACTGAAAAATGTTACTACCTCCCAACGCTACCAAATGTTACTACCTCCCAATGCTAGCAAATGTTACTACCTCCCAACGCTACCAAATGTTACTACCTCCCAACGCTTCCAAATGTTACTACCTCCCAACGTTTCCAAATGTTACTACCTCCCAACGCTTCCAAATGTTACTACCTCCCAACGCTTCCAAATGTTGCTACCTCCCAACGCTGAAAAATTTTACTACCTCCCAACTCTGAAAAATGTTACTACCTCCCAACGCTGAAAAATTTTACTACCTCCCAACTCTGAAAAATGTTACAACCTACCAACGCTGAAAAATGTTACTACCTCCCAACTCTTCCAAATGTTACTACCTCCCAACGCTAGCAAATGTTACTACCTCCCAACGCTAGCAAATGTTACTACCTCCCAACTCCGAAAAATGTTACTACCTCCCAACGCTGAAAAATATTACTACCTCCCAATGCTGAAAAATGTTACTACCTCCCAACGCTGAAAAATGTTACTACCTCCCAACGCTGAAAAATGTTACTACCTCCCAACGTTTCCAAATGTTACTACTTCCCAACGCTTCCAAATGTTACTACCTCCCAACGCTTCCAAATGTTACTACCTCCCAACTCTGAAAAATGTTACTACCTCCCAACGCTGAAAAATGTTACTACCTCTCAACTCTGGAAAATGTTACTACCTCCCAACGCTGAAAAATATTACTACCTCCCAACGCTGAAAAATGTTACTACCTCCCAACGCTAGCAAATGTTACTACCTCCCAATGCTGAAAAATGTTTCTACCTCTCAATGCTGAAACATGTTACTACCTCCAAATGCTTCCAAATGTTACTACCTCCCAAGGCTTCCAAATGTTACTACCTCCCAACACTGAAAAATGTTACTACCTCCCAAAGCTTTCAAATGTTACTACCTCCCAACGCTTCCAAATGTTACTACCTCCCAACGCTGAAAGATGTTACTACCTCCCAAAGCTTTCAAATGTTACTACCTCCCAACGCTGAAAAATGTTACTACCTCCCAACGCTTCCAAATGTTACTACCTCCCAACGCTTCCAAATGTTACTACCTCCCAACGCTGAAAAATGTTACTACCTCCCAACACTGAAAAATGTTACTACCTCCCAACGCTACCAAATGTTACTACCTCCCAATGCTAGCAAATGTTACTACCTCCCAACGCTACCAAATGTTACTACCTCCCAACGCTTCCAAATGTTACTACCTCCCAACGCTTCCAAATGTTACTACCTCCCAACGCTTCCAAATGTTACTACCTCCCAACTCTGAAAAATGTTACTACCTCCCAACGCTGAAAAATTTTACTACCTCCCAACTCTGAAAAATGTTACTACCTCCCAACGCTGAAAAATGTTACTACCTCCCAACTCTGAAAAATGTTACTACCTACCAACGCTGAAAATGTTACTACCTCCCAACTCTTCCAAATGTTACTACCTCCCAACGCTAGCAAATGTTACTACCTCCCAACGCTAGCAAATGTTACTACCTCCCAACTCCGAAAAATGTTACTACCTCCCAACGCTGAAAAATGTTACTACCTCCCAATGCTGAAAAATGTTACTACCTCCCAACGCTGAAAAATGTTACTACCTCCCAACGCTGAAAAATGTTACTACCTCCCAACGTTTCCAAATGTTACTACTTCCCAACGCTTCCAAATGTTACTACCTCCCAACGCTTCCAAATGTTACTACCTCCCAACTCTGAAAAATGTTACTACCTCCCAACGCTGAAAAATGTTACTACCTCTCAACTCTGGAAAATGTTACTACCTACCAACGCTGAAAAATGTTACTACCTACCAACGCTGAAAAATTTTACTACCTCCCAACTCTTCCAAATGTTACTACCTCCCAAAGCTTTCAAATGTTACTACCTCCCAATGCTTCCAAATGTTACTACCTCCCAACGTTTCCAAATGTTACTACCTCCCAACACAGAAAAATCTATATTTATCAACAAAGGAGCTAATTGTGGACGTCAAGAAACAGCAGAGGGACCACCCCCCTGTCTACATCGACGGGACCGCAGTGGAGAAGATGAAAAGCTTCATGTTCCTCGGCGTACACATTACTGACAATCTGAAATGGTCCACCCACACAGACATTGTGGTGATGAAGGAGCAACAACGCCTCTTCAACCTCAGGAAGCTGAAGAAATTTGGCTTGGTCCCTAAGACCCTCACAAACTTTTACAGATGCACAATTGAGAGCATCCTGTCGGGGGTGGAGCAGTCTGTTCAACACATCACTGGGGGCACACTGCCTGCCCTCCAGGACACCTACAGCACCCGATGTCACAGGAAGGCCAAAAATATCCCCGAGGACATCAAACACCCGAGCTACTGCCTGTTCACACTGCTATCATCCAGAAGGCGAGGCGAGGTCAGTACAGGTACATCAAAGCTGGGACCGGGAGACTGAAAAACAGCTTCTATCTCAAGGCCATCAGAATGTTAAATAGCCATCACTAGCCGGCTACCACTCGGTTGCGCAACCCTGCATCTTAGAGGCTGCTGCCCTGTGTACATAGACATGGAATCCTTGATGATCTTCTTGGCCTTCCTGTGACATCCTAATCTATTGATTTCTTTTGACTGGGAATACAGATATGCATATGTTGGTCACAGATTTAAAAAAGGTATAGGCA
>NC_034196.2:34110477-34112977 GCF_002021735.2 Oncorhynchus kisutch
GGAATTAACCCTGTAACCACTACGGAATTAATACTGTAACCATTATGGAATTAATGCTGTAACCACGCTGAATTAACTCTGTAACCACTATGGAATTAATGCTGTAACCACGCTGAATTAACCCTGTAACCACTACGGTATTAACCCTGTAACCACACTGAAATTAACCCTGTAACCACTACGGTATTAACCCTGTAACCACATGGAATTAACCCTGTAACCACTACGGTATTAACCCTGAAACCACGCTGAATTCATTCGTAAAAAATTCATCCATATTACAATGAATTTCATAGTGAAACCATGAGATCAGGTTGTTTGAATAAATGTATTTGAGTATTTTCAAAAACTGTACATTGCAATATTCAGCTACTTGTTTTTCAAATAGAAATATTTGTAAAATGAATTGAAATACACTAAATATTATATGAACCCAGGTCTGACATACTCACACACACGCACACAGGTACCCACGTGCACTAAAAGGTGCTATCTACAACCAAAAAGGGTTCTATGTGGACAACTTTACTATTTTGTAACCATTTTTTCTATGTGAGTAGTCAATGCCATATGCTTTACATAAGGTCAGGACTTTTTCCAGACCATGTGACCTGACCACTATACAGACTGTAGGTTCAGGACTTTTTCCTGACCATGTGACCTGACCAGTATACAGACTGTAGGGTCAGGACTTTTTCCAGACCATGTGACCAGACCAGTATACAGACTGTAGGGCCAGGACTCTTTCCTGGTCTGGTCACATGGTCAGGTAAAGTCCTTACCCTACAGTCTGTATACTGGTCAGGTCACATGGTCAGGTAAAGTCCTTACCCTCGCTCCTAGTTTAATGGTAGTTTATCAGCTGGCAGGGTGAATCCCATAGATCCTTCCACAGTGGACCTGCAGACACAGCCCGGCACAACCCAGAAAGAAGCAGACAGTCAGAGGAAGATGGTGGGCAGAGGCTCACTTCTCACGCACACACACACACACACACGCATATGCATATGCACACACACGCACACACGCTGGGAGATAACAACATTAGCATCTGACTGGCTCCCTAGTCAACATGAGCAGCCAGCAGCCTCCTGAGAGCCTAGTCATGGTGGTCGTTAAAAATGCATTACCCCCCTCCTTCCTTCCCTCCTTCTTCCTTCTATCTCTCCGCTAGGTGGGTGGGGGGTCTTGTACTTTTTAAACACAGAACAAAACAAGGCCCCAAGTCTATGTCCAAGTGAACTGATTCAAATCAGAATAAATACCTTTCATAGAGGGAGTCAGGGGAACAATGAGTAGAGAAAGAGATGGAGAGAGAGAGAAATAAATAAATCAATGGAGAGAGAGAGAGGTGGAGAGAGAGATGTAGAGAGAGAGAGAGAAAGAAAGGGAGGGAGAGAGAGAGAGAGAAAGGGATGTAGTGAGGGAGAGAAAGAAAGGGATGTTGAGAGAAAAAGAAAGGGATGTAGAGAGAGGTGGAGAGAGAGAGAAAGAAAGGGATGGAGAGAGAGAGAAAGGGATGGAAAGAGGGAGAGAAAGGGATGTAGAGAGAGGTGGAGAGAGAGAGAAAGAAAGGGATGGAGAGAGAGAGAGAAAGGGATGTAGAGAGGGAGAGAAAGGGATGGAGAGAGAGAGAGAAAGGGATGTAGAGAGAGGTGGAGAGAGAGAGAAAGAAAGGGATGGAGAGAGAGAGAAAGGGATGTAGAGAGGGAGAGAAAGGGATGGAGAGAGAGGTGGAGAGAGAGAGAGAAAGGGATGTAGAGAGAAAAAGAAAGGGATGTAGAGAGATGGAGAGAGAGAAAGAAAGAAAGGGATGAAGAGAGAGGGGGCGAGAGAAGGCAGAGTTCCTGTTTTTAATTGGGTTTCGGGGGTTCTGGTCAGTGTTAGGTCTGAATACGTTGCCGTGTCAACCAGGTAGAGAGGGCGCTGAATGTGAAGCGGTTCTGTTGTGTATGACCCACATGCACACATCCACACCCACACACACGCACATGCACACATACGCACATACACTCACACATATAGTGGGGCAAAAAAGTATTTAGTCAGCCACCAATTGTGCAAGTTCTCCCACTTAAAAGATGAGAGAGGCCTGTAATTTTCATCATAGGTACACTTCAAATATGACACAAAATAAGGGGAAAAAATCCAGAAAATCACATAGTAGGATTTTTTATGAATGTAATGGCAAATTATGGTGGGAAAAAAGTATTTGGTCACCTACAAGCAAGATTTCTGGATCTCACAGACCTGTAACTTCTTCTTTAAGAGGCTCCTCTGTCCTCCACTCGTTACCTGTATTAATGGCACCTGTTTGAACTTGTTATCAGTATAAAAGACACCTGTCCACAACCTCAAACAGTCACACTCCAAACTCTACTATGGGCAAGACCAAAGAACTGTCAAAGGACACCAGAAACAAAATTGTAGACCTGCACCAGGCTGGGAAGACTGAATCTGCAATAGGTAAGCAGCTTGGTTTGAAGAAATCAACTGTGGA
>NC_034196.2:34122977-34135477 GCF_002021735.2 Oncorhynchus kisutch
CCTAGGAAGAAACCTAGAGGAACCAGGCTATGTGGGGTGGCCAGTCCTCTTCTGGTTGTGCCTGACCCTAGCTCCCCAAGACATAAACTACTGCAGCATAAATACTGGAGGCTGAGACAGGAGGGGTCAGGAGACACTGTGGCTCCATCCGAGGACACCTTGGGACAGGGCCAAACAGGAAGTATATAACCCCACCCACTTTGCCAAAGCACAGCCCCCACACCACTAGAGGGATATCTTCAACCACCAGCTTACCATCCTGAGACAAGGCCGAGTATAGCCCACAAAGTTCTCCGCCACGGCACAACCCAAGGGAGGGCGCCAACCCAGACAGGAAGATCACATCAGTGACTCAACCCACTCAAGTGACGCACCCCTCCTAGGGACGGTATGAAAGAGCCCTAGTAAGCCTGTGACTCAGCCCCTGTAATAGGTGTTAGTGGCAGAGAATCCCAGTGGAAAGAGGGGAACCGGCCAGGCAGAGACAGCAAGGGCGGTTCGTTGCTCCAGAGCCTTTCCGTTCACCTTCACACTCCTGGGCCAGACTACACTCAATCATATGACCCACTGAAGAGATGAGTCTTCAGTAAAGACTTAAAGGTTGAGACCGAGTTTGCGTCTCTGACATGGGTAGGCAGACCGTTCCATAAAAATGGAGCTCTATAGGAGAAAGCCCTGCCTCCAGCTGTTTGCTTAGAAATTCTAGGGACAATTAGGGGGCCTGCGTCTTGTGACCGTAGCGTACGTGTAGGTATGTAAGGCAGGACCAAATCAGAGAGATAGGTAGGAGCAAGCCCATGTAATGCTTTGTAGGTTAGCAGTAAAACCTTTAAATCAGCCCTTGCCTTAACAGGAAGCCAGTGGAGGGCGGCTCTGGAGTAATATGATCAAAAATGTTGGTTCTAGTCAGGATTCTAGCAGCCGTATTTAGTACTAACTGAAGTTTATTTAGTGCTTTATCCGGGTAGCCGGAAAGTAGAGCATTGCAGTAGTCTAACCTTGAAGTAACAAAAGCATGGATGAATTTTTCTGCATCATTTTTGGACAGAAAGTTTCTGATTTTTGCAATGTTACGTAGATGGAAAAAAGCTGTCCTTGAAACAGTCTCGATATGTTCTTCAAAAGAGAGATCAGGGTCCAGAGTAACGCCGTGGTCCTTCACAGTTTTATTTGAGACGACTGTACAACCATTAAGATTAATTGTCAGATTCAACAGAAGATCTCTTTGAATCCTCAGTTGTGCTTTTAGCATGTAAATCTTGGTGAGCCAAACTCCCACCTTTTTTTTAGATGATTAAGACATTAATGAGCGAGTTAAGAGGGACGTAGCCAATATATCTATTTGTTCAGCACTTTTGAAATGTACAGCGACACAATTCAGAACATTGGTCGTTCTTGCAGTATTCTCCCTGTACACCAAGTCAAAACTGTAGGATAAATAAAGGGGGCATATAAGCAGACAATGAAAGCTCTTACAATATTATATGATTACATTTCTCTAAAACAGGCTATAGGCACCACCAAGTCAGAACAGTAGGCTAAGTTATGAGGGGAAAGGGACCAAAATATCAGGGTGAATCACATGGGCTACTAACATATTACTACACAACATAAACTTAGTATTACTTATCTACAGTATACATATTTCCCTGACATATTACTACACAACATACACTTAGTATTACTCTCTTATCTACAGTATACATATCTCCCTGACATATTACTA
The DNA here is from genome assembly GCF_002021735.2 of Oncorhynchus kisutch. Taxonomy (NCBI): domain Eukaryota; kingdom Metazoa; phylum Chordata; class Actinopteri; order Salmoniformes; family Salmonidae; genus Oncorhynchus; species Oncorhynchus kisutch. The sequence goes on from NC_034196.2 coordinate 34,124,704, forward strand.
CACAACATACACTTAGTATTACTCTCTTAGCTACAGTATACATATCTCCCTGACATATTACTGCACAACATACACTTAGTATTACTCTCTTATCTACAGTATACATATCTCCCTGACATATTACTATACAACATACACTTAGTATTACTCTCTTAGCTACAGTATACATATCTCCCTGACATATTACTACACAACATACACTTAGTATTACTCTCTTAGCTACAGTATACATATCTCCCTGGCATATTACATCATTTATGCAGCAGCATACACTACATTTTGAACTCACCTTGTTATGCTGTGCCCACTTGAACAGGAAGGTGACAGGACGGTCCTTGTGTCTCTCATCAAACTTTGTCATCAAAGTCTGGCATTCTCTGAATTTATGGTGCTTTCAAGACAACTGGGAAGGTTGAGTAATGACGTCAGCGATCTTCAGGTCGAAGCTTCAACCTTTTCTGGCCCTTGGTGTTGCATGTAAATGTTTATCATTTTAAGCATGGAAAAGAAACCCTTAAACCCAGTGTCACCAGAAAAGCACCCCCATAACATCTCACCTCCTCCATGCTTCATGGAGAACCACACATGCGGAGATCATCCGTTCACCTACTCTGCGTCTCACAAAGACACAGAGGTTGGAACCAAAAATCTCAAATTTGGACTCATCAGACCAAAGGACAGACTTCCACCAGTCTAATGTCCATTGCTGTTTCTTGGCCCAAGCAAGTCTCTTCTTCTTATGGGTGTCCTTTAGTAGTGGTTTCTTTGCAGCAATTCAACCATGAAAGCCTGATTCACACAGTCTCTTCTGAACAGTTGAGATGTGTCTGTTACTTGAACTATGTGAAGCATTTGTTTGTGCTGCAATTTCTGAGGCTGGTAACTCTAATTAACGTATCCTCTACAGCAGAGGTAACTCTGTAACCTTTCGGTTACTAGTCCAACTCTCTAACCACTAGGCTACCCTGCCGCCCCATAGAGGGCTTAAAGTAATGATGGACTGTTGTTTCTCTTTGATTATTTGAGCTGTTCTTGCCATAATATGGACTTGGTCTTTTACCAAATAGGGCCATCTTCTGTATACCACCCATACCATGTCACAACATAACGGATTGGCTCAAATGTATCAAGAAGGAACGAAATTCCACAAATGAACTTTTAGCAAGGCACACCTGTTAATTTAAATGCATTAAGCTGGTTGAGAGAATGCCAAGAGTGTGCAACGCTTTCATCGAGGCAAAGGGTGGCTACTTTGAATAATCTCAAATATAAAATATATTTAGATGGTTTAACACTTTTTTGGTTACTACATGATTCCATATGTGTTATTTCATCATTTTGATGTGTTCACTATTATTCTACAATGCAGAAAATAGTAAAAAATTAAGAAAAACCCTTGAATGCGTAGGTGTGTACAAACTTATGACTGGTGCTGTATATCAACACCTGCCCTTGATGACGGGTCGCCACTGGGAATCATGTATTGAGTGTTGGGAGTTCATGTTACTTCCTTCATTTTACTGCCAGATATTTTTGCATTAGTTAGATACAACAGTCAGAACGACAGTTACAGGTATGAAGGGGTTTAGTTTCATTTTTGTTTCAGTTATGTATTTTATTCAGTGTTCATGTATTCTATGGTATTGTATTGACTCATGGCCTCTGTGTGTTCCTGTGAGTGTGTATGTGTGAAAAACAATAACAGGGTTTTGTGTGTTCTAGGTTGAAGATTTTCTCTGAGGAAAGTGTGCCACTGTTCGGACCTCCCCTCCCCTCACCACCTGTGTTTACAGACCACCAAGAATTCAGGGACTTTTTGTTAGTCAAACGTAAGACCATGGACTTACTCTCCAAACTGTTTACACCTCTTCTGTTTACACCTCTAAGGTTTAGACCTCTTCTGTTTACAGTTCTCCTGTTACACCTCTACTGTTTACAGTACTACTGTTACACCTCTACTGTTTACAGTTCTCCTGTTATACCTCTACTGTTTACAGTTCTCCTGTTACACCTCTACTGTTTACAGTTCTCCTGTTACACCTCTACTGTTTACAGTACTACTGTTACACCTCTACTGGTTACAGTTCTCCTGTTACACCTCTACTCTTTACAGTTCTCCTGTTACACCTCTACTGTTTACAGTACTACTGTTACACCTCTACTGTTTACAGTTCTCCTGTTACACCTCTACTGTTTACAGTCCTACTGTTACACCTCTACTGTTTACAGTGCTCCTGTTACACCTCTACTGTTTACAGTACTACTGTTACACCTCTACTGTTTACAGTTCTCCTGTTACACCTCTACTGTTTACAGTTCTCCTGTTACACCTCTACTGTTTACAGTTCTCCTGTTACACCTCTACTGTTTACAGTACTACTGTTACACCTCTACTGTTTACAGTACTACTGTTACACCTCTACTGTTTACAGTACTACTGTTACACCTCTACTGTTTACAGTTCTCCTGTTACACCTCTACTGTTTACAGTACCACTGTTACACCTCTACTGTTTACAGTTCTCCTGTTACACCTCTACTGTTTACAGTTCTCCTGTTACACCTCTACTGTTTACAGTTCTCCTGTTACACCTCCACTGTTTACAGTTCTCCTGTTACACCTCTACTGTTTACAGTTCTCCTGTTACACCTCTACTGTTTACAGTTCTCCTGTTACACCTCTACTGTTTACAGTTCTCCTGTTACACCTCTACTGTTTACAGTTCTCCTGTTACACCTCTACTGTTTACAGTGCTCCTGTTACACCTCTACTGTTTACAGTTCTCCTGTTACACCTCTACTGTTTACAGTTCTCCTGTTACACCTCTACTGTTTACAGTTTCTCCTGTTACACCTCTACTCTTTACAGTTCTCCTGTTACACCTCTACTGTTTACAGTTCTCCTGTTACACCTCTACTGTTTACAGTTCTCCTGTTACACCTCTACTGTTTACAGTTCTCCTGTTAAACCTCTACTGTTTACAGTACTACTGTTACACCTCTACTGTTTACAGTACTACTGTTACACCTCTACTGTTTACAGTTCTCCTGTTACACCTCTACTGTTTACAGTACTACTGTTACACCTCTACTGTTTACAGTTCTCCTGTTACACCTCTACTGTTTACAGTTCTCCATTACACCTCTACTGTTTACAGTTCTCCTGTTACACCTCTACTGTTTACAGTTCTCCTGTTACACCTCTACTGTTTACAGTTCTCCTGTTACACCTCTACTCTTTACAGTTCTCCTGTTACACCTCTACTGTTTACAGTTCTCCTGTTACACCTCTACTCTTTACAGTTCTCCTGTTACACCTCTACTGTTTACAGTTCTCCTGTTACACCTCTACTGTTTACAGTGCTCCTGTTACACCTCTACTGTTTACAGTTCTCCTGTTACACCTCTACTGTTTACAGTTCTCCTGTTACACCTCTACTGTTTACAGTTCTCCTGTTACACCTCTACTGTTTACAGTTCTCCTGTTACACCTCTACTGTTTACAGTTCTCCTGTTACACCTCTACTGTTTACAGTTCTCCTGTTACACCTCTACTGTTTACAGTTCTCCTGTTACACCTCTACTGTTTACAGTGCTCCTGTTACACCTCTACTGTTTACAGTTCTCCTGTTACACCTCTACTGTTTACAGTTCTCCTGTTACACCTCTACTGTTTACAGTTCTCCTGTTACACCTCTACTCTTTACAGTTCTCCTGTTACACCTCTACTGTTTACAGTTCTCCTGTTACACCTCTACTGTTTACAGTTCTCCTGTTACACCTCTACTGTTTACAGTTCTCCTGTTAAACATCTACTGTTTACAGTACTACTGTTACACCTCTACTGTTTACAGTACTACTGTTACACCTCTACTGTTTACAGTTCCCCTGTTACACCTCTACTGTTTACAGTACTACTGTTACACCTCTACTGTTTACAGTTCTCCTGTTACACCTCTACTCTTTACAGTTCTCCTGTTACACCTCTACTGTTTACAGTTCTCCTGTTACACCTCTACTGTTTACAGTTCTCCTGTTACACCTCTACTGTTTACAGTTCTCCTGTTACACCTCTACTGTTTACAGTTCTCCTGTTACACCTCTACTGTTTACAGTTCTCCTGTTACACCTCTACTGTTTACAGTACTACTGTTACACCTCTACTCTTTACAGTCCTACTGTTACACCTCTACTGTTTACAGTTCTCCTGTTACACCTCTACTCTTTACAGTTCTCCTGTTACACCTCTACTGTTTACAGTTCTCCTGTTACACCTCTACTGTTTACAGTTCTCCTGTTACACCTCTACTGTTTACAGTTCTCCTGTTACACCTCTACTGTTTACAGTACTACTGTTACACCTCTACTGTTTACAGTTCTCCTGTTACACCTCTACTGTTTACAGTTCTCCTGTTACACCTCTACTGTTTACAGTTCTCCTGTTACACCTCTACTGTTTACAGTTCTCCTGTTACACCTCTACTGTTTACAGTACTACTGTTACACCTCTACTGTTTACAGTTCTCCTGTTACACCTCTACTGTTTACAGTTCTCCTGTTACACCTCTACTCTTTACAGTCCTACTGTTACACCTCTACTGTTTACAGTTCTCCTGTTACACCTCTACTCTTTACAGTTCTCCTGTTACACCTCTACTGTTTACAGTTCTCCTGTTACACCTCTACTGTTTACAGTTCTCCTGTTACACCTCTACTCTTTACAGTTCTCCTGTTACACCTCTACTGTTTACAGTACTACTGTTACACCTCTACTGTTTACAGTGCTCCTGATACACCTCTACTGTTTACAGTCCTACTGTTACACCTCTACTGTTTACAGTGCTCCTGTTACACCTCTACTGTTTACAGTACTACTGTTACACCTCTACTGTTTACAGTTCTCCTGTTACACCTCTACTCTTTACAGTGCTCCTGTTACACCTCTACTGTTTACAGTTCTCCTGTTACACCTCTACTGTTTACAGTACTACTGTTACACCTCTACTGTTTACAGTACTACTGTTACACCTCTACTGTTTACAGTTCTCCTGTTACACCTCTACTGTTTACAGTACTCCTGTTACACCTCTACTGTTTACAGTACTACTGTTACACATCTACTGTTTACAGTACTCCTGTTACACCTCTACTGTTTACAGTACTACTGTTACACCTCTACTCATGCATTGCAGTGACAAATTTGTTTAACTTTATCTAACGTTTATCGTAAAACCTTTTTAAGGCCTATGTACATGTACGTCACAAGTGTTTTAAGATAATGTCACACATAAAGAGTGAATAAAAGCGACCCCCTCCTTTGTATAGGCCTCTAAGTAGATATGTGTGACCAAAATAGTCGTTGAGTGGGGTTAGAAGTCTGGATGGTTGCAGTTCTAGGCTTTCTTCAAGGCCCACCACAGAGTTGCCCCACCTATTTCGAATACTTCCTGTCCTAGAACGGAAAGTCTTGTTTAGGTTCCACCTCGAAGAATGACGCACGCTGCTAATACATATCAGGAATTGGGGGTGGGAATGTTGTGGGGATTTCCACGTGGAGCAGAGGAATAACAACAAATAGTATGTAAGCACCTGCTCGTCCAACGTCTGATTCCAAAATCATGAGCATTTGTATAGAGTTGGTCCCCCCTTTGCTGCTATAACAGCCTACACTCTTCAAATCAAATCAAGGTGTATTTGTCTCACGTGCGCCGAATACAACAGGTGTAAACCTTAAAGAAATAAAACAACAGTAGAAAGACATTTGAAAAAAGAGTAGCAAGGCTATATACAGACACCTGTTAGTCAGACTTATTGAGGTAGTATGTACATGTAGGTATCGTTAAAGTGACTGTGCATATATGATGAACAGAGAGTAGCAGTAGCATAAAAGAGGGGTTGGTGGGTGGCGGGACTCAATGCAGATTGCCCGGTTAGCCAATGTGCGGGAGCACTGGTTGGTTGGGACAATTGAGGTAGTATGTACATGAATGTATAGTTAAAGTGACTAAGCATATAAGATAAACAGAGAAACTGGGAAGGCTTTCCACTAGATGTTGGAACATTGCTGCTGGGACTTGGGGCAGGCGCTGATGTTGGGCAATTAGGCCTGGCTTGCAGTCAGCATTCCAATTCATCACGAAGGTGTTTGATGTGGTTGAGGTCAGGGCTCTGTGCAGGCCACACCAATCTCGACAAACCGTTTCTGTGTGGACCTCGCTTTGTGCACGGGGGCATTGTCATGGTGAAACAGGAAAGGGCCTTCCCCAAATTGTTGCCACAAAGTTAGTAGTACAGAATCGTCTACAATATAATTTTATGCAGTAGCGTTAAGATTTCTATTCACTGGAACTAAGGGGCCTAGTCGGAAACCATGAAAAACAGCCCCAAACCATTATTCCTCCTCCACCATGCATTGGGGCAGGTAACAATCTCCTGGCATCTGCCAAACCCAGTTTCCACTGCTCCAGAGTCCAATGCCAGCGCGCTTTACACCACTCTAGCTGACGCTTGGCATTGGTCACAGTGATCTTAGGCTTGTGTGCGGCTGCTCGGCCATGGAAACCCATTTCATGAAGCTCCCGATGAACAGTTATTGTGCTGACGTTGCTTCTAGAGGCAGTTTGGAACTCAATAGTGAGTGTTGCAATCGAGGACAGACGATTTTTACGATCTACGCACTTCAGAATTTGTCAGTCCAGTTCTGTGAGCTTGTGTGGTCTACCACTTCGCAGCTGAGTCATTGTTGCTCCTAGACGTCTTCACTTCACAATAACAGCACTTACAGTTGACCGGGGCAGCTCTAGCAGGGCAGAAATTTGACGAACTGACTAGTTGGAAAGGTGGCATCCTGTGACAGTGCCATTATGAAAGTCACTGAGCTTTTCAGTAAGGCCATTCTACTGCCAGTGTTTGTCTATGGAGATTGCATTGCTGTGTGCTTGATTTTATACACCTGTCAGCAACGGGTGTGTCTGAAATAGAATCCACTCATTTGAAGCGTCATGTAGCATATCAATCCATTATCTAAATTGCGGCCGAAAATTCTTTCGGATCAATGGAATGGTCGAAAATTAGAAAAGAGCAAAGAGTCGGAAGAGGAAGTGAGACACCCAACCCAGCTTTTTTCTCGTTCATTAAAAGTAATTGATTTAAGTAGACCAGACACAGCTGCTATTGCAATGGTGTCTATGGGAGACGCACCCCGTTAAGTAGACCAGTGAAATATCTTGATTTATCCATCATCTTTGTTGTAGCCAAAGATGATCTACACTGCTCAAAAGAATAAAGGGAACACTAAAATAACACATCCTAGATCTGAATGAATGAAATATTCTTATTAAATACTTTTTTCTTTACATAGTTGAATTTGCTGACAACAAAATCACACAAAAATTATCAATGGAAATCAAATGTATCAACCCATGGAGGTCTGACTTTTGAGTGACACTCAGAATTAAAGTGGAAACCACACTACAGGCTGATCCAACTTTGATGTAATGTCCTTAAAACAAGTCTAAATGAGGCTCAGTAGTGTGTGTGGCCTCCACGTGCCTGTATGACCTCCCTACAATGCCTGGGCTTGCTCCTGATGAGGTGGCGGATGGTCTCCTGAGGGATCTCCTCCCAGACCTGGACTAAAGCATCCGCCAACTCCTGGACAGTCTGTGGTGCATGTTGGTGGATGGAGCGAGACATGATGTCCCAGATGTGCTCAATTGGATTCAGGTCTGGGGAACGGGCGGGCCAGTCCATAGCATCAATGCCTTCCTCTTGCAGGAACTGCTGACACACTCCAGCCACATGAGGTCTAGCATTGTCTTGCATTAGGAGGAACCTAGGGCCAACCTCACCAGCATATGGTCTCACAAGGGGTCTGAGGATATCATCTCGGTACCTAATGGCAGGCTACCTCTGGCGAGCACATGGAGGGCTGTGCGGCTCCCCAAAGAAATGCCACCCCACACCATGACTGACCCACCGCCAAACCGGTCATGCTGGAGGATGTTGCAGGCAGCAGAACGTTATCCATGGCGTCTCCAGACCCTGTCATGTCTGTCACATGTGCTCAGTGTGAACCTGCTTTCATCTGTGAAGAGCACAGGGCGCCAGTGGCAAATTTGCCAATCTTGGTGTTCTCTGGCAAATGCCAAACGTCCTGCACGGTGTTGGGCTGTAAGCACAACCCCCACCTGTGGACGTGGGGCCCTCATACCACCCTCATGGAGTCTGTTTCTGACCGTTTGAGCAGACACATGCACATTTGTGGCCTGCTGGAGGTCATTTTGCAGGGCTCTGGCAGTGCTCCTCCTGCTCCTCCTTGCACAAATGCGGAGGTAGCGGTCCTGCTGCTGGGTTGTTGCCCTCCTACGGCCCCCTCCATGTCTCCTGATGTATTGGCCTGTTTCCTGGTAGCGCCTCCATGCTCTGGACACTACGCTGACAGACACAGCAAACCTTCTTGCCAAGGCTCGCATTGATGTGCCATCCTGGATGAGCTGCACTACCTGAGCCACTTGTGTGGGTTGTAGACTCCGTCTCATGCTACCACTAGAGTGAAAGCACCGCCAGCATTCAAAAGTGACCAAAACATCAGCCAGGAAGCATAGGAACTGAGAAGTGGTCTGTGGTCCCCACCTGCAGAACCACTCCTTTATTGGGGGTGTCTTGCTTAATTGCCTATAATTTCCACCTGTTGTCTATTCCATTTGCACAGCAGCATGTGAAATGTATTGTCAATCAGTGTTGCTTCCTAAGTGGACGGTTTGATTTCACAGAAGTGTGATTGACTTGGAGTTACATTGTATTGTTTAAGTGTTCCCTTTATTTTTTTGAGCAGTGTATTATACTGAGCAAAAATATAACTGCAAAATGTTTCATGAGCTGAAATAAAAGATCCCAGACATTTTGGATACTCACACAAAGCTTATTTCTCTCAAATGTTCTGCACAAATTTGTTTGCATTCCTTTTAGTGAGCATTGCCAAGATAATCCATCCACCTGAAAGCTGTGGCTTATCAAGAAGCTGATTAAACAGCATGATCAATTCACAGGTGCACCTTGTGCTGGGGACAATTAAAGGCAAATCTCAAATGTGCAGTTTTGTCACACAACACAATGCCACAGATGTCTCAAGTTTTGAGGGAGCGTACAATTGGCATGCTGACTGCAGGATGTTCACCAGAGCTGTTGCCAGATAATTAAATCTTAATTTCTCTACTATAAACTGCCTCCAACATAATTTTAGAGAATTTGGAACTACGTCCAACCAGCCTCACAACCGCAGACCATGGGATGGCAGCATAGCCTAGTGGTTAGAGCGTTGGACTAGTAACCAAAAGGTTGCAAGATCAAATCCCAGAGCTGATAAGGAACAAACCTGTCATTCTGCCCCTGAACAGGTAGTCAACCCACTGTTCCTAGGCTGTCATTGAAAAAAGAGTTTGTTCTTAACAGAGTTGCCTAGTTAAGTAAAATATGTCTAATCTTTTTTAATGTAACCACGCCAGCACAGGACCTCCACATCCAGCTTCTTCACCTGCGGGATCGTCTGAGACCAGCCACTCAGACAGCTGATGAAACCTTGGAGGGGTTGCTGAGGAGTATTTCTGTCCTGTAATTAAGCCCTTTTGTGGGGGAAAACTCGTTCTGATTGGCTGGGCCTGGCTACCAAGGGGTGGGCCTATGCCCTCCCAGGCCCACCCATGACTGCATCCCTGCCCAGTCATGTGAAATCCATAGATTAGGACCTAATGAATTATTACAATTGACTGATTTCCTTCTATGAATATCATATTGATATTAGTAAGATGTTGCGTTTATATTTTTGTTCAATATATATTGCTCAGCTCAGTCACGACTCGCAAACTTTGAAGGTGTTTCTAATGAACAACCACCTTCCTGGTGGGTGACCATTCAAATAAAACCCAGTCCTGAAACGAAACGTAGGATAAAAATCATTTACACCTCATTTCATAGGAAAAGACACGTCATTGGCTCAAATTTGGAGAAGGCGGGAAATTAGGTTTTGTCACAAGCCCAAATATATCCTACTTTGACTAAAATGATGACATATTGACTTACATCATTGTGCGACATCATGGGTAATCTCTGACCATCATCTTTCAGCTCGAAAAAGTGGATTTCTACTGGCGTGGGCATTTCAGCCAGTAGAGGGGGTGGAGTTATGGTGATCACTTTGGATGAGTGTGTGATTGTGTGTGATTGTGTATGTTCTCACCATAACCCCACCCCCTCTCTACCCCCCCCCCCCCCCCCCCCCTCTGTCCTTTAGTAATCAATGGAGAGAAGGCCACCCTGGAGACACCCACATTTGCCCAGAAGCGTCAGCGGACCCTGGACATGTTGATCCGTTCCCTGTACCAAGACCTGATCCCCGACCTCCACAAGGTACAGCCCTGTCACACCCTGTCACACCCTACCTAACCCAGCCTGGTACAGCCCCGTCACACCCTACCTAACCCAGCCTGGTACAGCCCCGTCACACCCTACCTAACCCAGCCTGGTACAGCTCTGTCACACCCTACCTAACCCAGCCTGGTACAGCTCTGTCACACCCTACCTAACCCAGCCTGGTACAGCCCTGTCACACCCTACCTAACCCAGCCTGGTACAGCTCTGTCACACCCTACCTAACCCAGCCTGGTACAGCTCTGTCACACCCCAGCCTGGCCTATCCCTATTAGCCTAAGCCTATCTCCTCTCCTCTCCTCTCCTCTCCTCTCCTCTCCTCTCCTCTCCTCTCCTCTCCTCTCCTC
>NC_034196.2:34137977-34153619 GCF_002021735.2 Oncorhynchus kisutch
CTAACACACACACATCTAGGACATACAGTACACCCACACTAACACACACACAGCCAGGACATACAGTACACCCACGCTAACACACACACATCTAGGACATACAGTACACCCACACTAACACACACACAGCTAGGACATACAGTACACCCACACTAACACACACACAGCTCGGACATACAGTACACCCACACTAACACACACACAGCTAGGACATACAGTACACCCACACTAACACACACACAGCTAGGACATACAGTACACCCACACTAACACACACACATCTAGGACATACAGTACACCCACACTAACACACACACAGCTAGGACATACAGTACACCCACACTAACACACACACATCTAGGACATACAGTACACCCACACTAACACACACACAGCTAGGACATACAGTACACCCACACTAACACACACACAGCTAGGACATACAGTACACCCACACTAACACACACACAGCTAGGACATACAGTACACCCACACTAACACACACACATCTAGGACATACAGTACACCCACACTAACACGCACACATCTAGGACATACAGTACACCCACACTAACACACACACAGCTAGGACATACAGTACACCCACACTAACACACAGAATGCACCGGAGCAAGTTCAATGTTTACATTGCCAAAGAAAGTGAAATAAACAATAAAACAGTAAACATTACACTTCTAAAAGTTCCAAAAGAATAAAGACATTTCAATTGTCCTATTATGTATGTCTACAGTGTTGTAATGATGTGCAAATAGTTAAAGTACCAAAGGGAGAATAAATCAACATTAATATGGGTTGTATTTACAATGGTGTTTGTTCTTCACTGGCTGCTCTTTTCTTGTGGCAACACAAATCACAAATCTTGCTGCTGTGATGGCAAACTAAAGTATCTCACCCAATAGATATGGGAGTTTATCAAAATTGGATTTGTTTTTCGAATTCTTTGTGGGTCTGTGTAATCTGAGGGAAATATGTGTCTCTAATATGGTCATACATTTGGCAGGAGGTTAGGAAGTGCAGCTCAGTTTCCACCTCATCTTGTGGGCAAAAGAGCACATAGCCTGTCTTCTCTCTTTATGCTCACTGACTCTGTACATAGTCAAAGCATTCCTTCAATTTGGGTCAGTCACAGTGGTCAGGTATTCTGCCACTGTGTACTCTCTGTTTAGGGCCAGTCACAGTGGTCAGGTATTCTGCCACTCTGTACTCTCTGTTTAGGGCCAGTCACAGTGGTCAGGTATTCTGCCACTCTGTACTCTCTGTTTAGGGCCAGTCACAGTGGTGAAGTATTCTGCCACTATGTACTCTCTGTTTAGGGCCAGCCACAGTGGTCAGGTATTCTGCCACTCTGTACTCTCTGTTTAGGGCCAGTCACAGTGGTCAGGTATTCTGCCACTGTGTACTCTCTGTTTAGGGCCAGTCACAATGGTCAGGTGTTCTGCCACTATGTACTCTCTGTTTAGGGTCAGTCACAGTGGTCAGGTATTCTGCCACTGTGTACTCTCTGTTTAGGGCCAGTCACAGTGGTCAGGTATTCTGCCACTCTGTACTCTCTGTTTAGGGCCAGTCACAGTGGTCAGGTATTCTGCCACTCTGTACTCTCTGTTTAGGGCCAGTCACAGTGGTCAGGTATTCTGCCACTATGTACTCTCTGTTTAGGGCCAGTCACAGTGGTGAAGTATTCTGCCACTATGTACTCTCTGTTTAGGGCCAGTCACAGTGGTCAGGTATTCTGCCACTCTGTACTCTCTGTTTAGGGCCAGTCACAGTGGTCAGGTATTCTGCCACTATGTACTCTCTGTTTAGGGCCAGTCACAGTGGTCAGGTATTCTGCCACTGTGTACTCTCTGTTTAGGGCCAGTCATGGTGGTCAGGTATTCTGCCACTCTGTACTCTCTGTTTAGGGCCAGTCACAGTGGTCAGGTATTCTGCCACTGTGTACTCTCTGTTTAGGGCCAGTCACAGTGGTCAGGTATTCTGCCACTCTGTACTCTCTGTTTAGGGTCAGTCACAGTGATCAGGTATTCTGCCACTCGGTACTCTCTGTTTAGGGCCAGTCACAGTGGTCATGTATTCTGCCACTATGTACTCTCTGTTTAGGGCCAGTCACAGTGGTCAGGTATTCTGCCACTATGTTCTCTCTGTTTAGGTCCAGTCACAGTGGTCAGATATTCTGCCACTGTGTACTCTCTGTTTAGGGCCAGTCACAGTGGTCAGGTATTCTGCCACTCTGTACTCTCTGTTTAGGGCCAGTCACAGTGGTCAGGTATTCTGCCACTATGTACTCTCTGTTTAGGGCCAGTCACAGTGGTGAAGTATTCTGCCACTATGTACTCTCTGTTTAGGGCCAGTCACAGTGGTCAGGTATTCTGCCACTCTGTACTCTCTGTTTAGGGCCAGTCACAGTGGTCAGGTATTCTGCCACTGTGTACTCTCTGTTTAGGGCCAATCACAGTGGTCAGGTGTTCTGCCACTATGTACTCTCTGTTTAGGGCCAGTCACAGTGGTGAAGTATTCTGCCACTATGTACTCTCTGTTTAGGGCCAGTCACAGTGGTCAGGTATTCTGCCACTCTGTACTCTCTGTTTAGGGTCAGTCACAGTGATCAGGTATTCTGCCACTCTGTACTCTCTGTTTAGGGCCAGTCACAGTGGTCAGGTATTCTGCCACTATGTACTCTCTGTTTAGGGCCAGTCACAGTGGTGAAGTATTCTGCCACTATGTACTCTCTGTTTAGGGCCAGTCACAGTGGTCAGGTATTCTGCCACTCTGTACTCTCTGTTTAGGGCCAGTCACAGTGGTCAGGTATTCTGCCACTGTGTACTCTCTGTTTAGGGCCAGTAACAGTGGTCAGGTGTTCTGCCACTATGTACTCTCTGTTTAGGGCCAGTCACAGTGGTGAAGTATTCTGCCACTATGTACTCTCTGTTTAGGGCCAGTCACAGTGGTCAGGTATTCTGCCACTCTGTACTCTCTGTTTAGGGTCAGTCACAGTGATCAGGTATTCTGCCACTCTGTACTCTCTGTTTAGGGCCAGTCACAGTGGTCATGTATTCTGCCACTATGTACTCTCTGTTTAGGGCCAGTCACAGTGGTCAGGTATTCTGCCACTATGTTCTCTCTGTTTAGGTCCAGTCACAGTGGTCAGGTATTCTGCCACTCTGTACTCTCTGTTTAGGGCCAGTCACAGTGGTCAGGTATTCTGCCACTATGTACTCTCTGTTTAGGGCCAGTCACAGTGGTGAAGTATTCTGCCACTATGTACTCTCTGTTTAGGGCCAGTCACAGTGGTCAGGTGTTCTGCCACTATGTACTCTCTGTTTAGGGCCAGTCACAGTGGTGAAGTATTCTGCCACTATGTACTCTCTGTTTAAGGCCAGTCACAGTGGTCAGGTATTCTGCCACTCTGTACTCTGTTTAGGGCCAGTCACAGTGGTCAGGTATTCTGCCACTGTGTACTCTCTGTTTAGGGCCAGTCACAGTGGTCAGGTATTCTGCCACTCTGTACTCTCTGTTTAGGGCCAGTCACAGTGGTCAGGTATTCTGCCACTGTGTACTCTCTGTTTAGGGCCAGTCACAGTGGTCAGGTATTCTGCCACTCTGTACTCTCTGTTTAGGGCCAGTCACAGTGGTCAGGTGTTCTGCCACTATGTACTCTCTGTTTAGGGCCAGTCACAGTGGTGAAGTATTCTGCCACTATGTACTCTCTGTTTAGGGCCAGTCACAGTGGTCAGGTATTCTGCCACTCTGTACTCTCTGTTTAGGGTCAGTCACAGTGATCAGGTATTCTGCCACTCTGTACTCTCTGTTTAGGGCCAGTCACAGTGGTCATGTATTCTGCCACTATGTACTCTCTGTTTAGGGCCAGTCACAGTGGTCAGGTATTCTGCCACTATGTTCTCTCTGTTTAGGTCCAGTCACAGTGGTCAGGTATTCTGCCACTCTGTACTCTCTGTTTAGGGCCAGTCACAGTGGTCAGGTATTCTGCCACTATGTACTCTCTGTTTAGGGCCAGTCACAGTGGTGAAGTATTCTGCCACTATGTACTCTCTGTTTAGGGCCAGTCACAGTGGTCAGGTATTCTGCCACTGTGTACTCTCTGTTTAGGGCCAGTCACAGTGGTCAGGTGTTCTGCCACTATGTACTCTCTGTTTAGGGCCAGTCACAGTGGTGAAGTATTCTGCCACTATGTACTCTCTGTTTAAGGCCAGTCACAGTGGTCAGGTATTCTGCCACTCTGTACTCTGTTTAGGGCCAGTCACAGTGGTCAGGTATTCTGCCACTGTGTACTCTCTGTTTAGGGCCAGTCACAGTGGTCAGGTGTTCTGCCACTATGTACTCTCTGTTTAGGGCCAGTCACAGTGGTGAAGTATTCTGCCACTATGTACTCTCTGTTTAAGGCCAGTCACAGTGGTCAGGTATTCTGCCACTCTGTACTCTGTTTAGGGCCAGTCACAGTGGTCAGGTATTCTGCCACTGTGTACTCTCTGTTTAGGGCCAGTCACAGTGGTCAGGTGTTCTGCCACTATGTACTCTCTGTTTACGGCCAGTCACAGTGATCAGGTATTCTGCCACTCTGTACTCTCTGTTTAGGGCCAGTCACAGTGGTCAGGTATTCTGCCACTATGTACTCTCTGTTTAGGGCCAGTCACAGTGGTCAGGTATTCTGCCACTATGTTCTCTCTGTTTAGGGCCAGTCACAGTGGTCAGGTATTCTGCCACTGTGTACTCTCTGTTTAGGGCCAGTCACAGTGGTCAGGTATTCTGCCACTGTGTACTCTCTGTTTAGGGCCAGTCACAGTGGTCAGGTGTTCTGCCACTATGTACTCTCTGTTTAGGGCCAGTCACAGTGGTGAAGTATTCTGCCACTATGTACTCTCTGTTTAAGGCCAGTCACAGTGGTCAGGTATTCTGCCACTCTGTACTCTGTTTAGGGCCAGTCACAGTGGTCAGGTATTCTGCCACTGTGTACTCTCTGTTTAGGGCCAGTCACAGTGGTCAGGTGTTCTGCCACTATGTACTCTCTGTTTACGGCCAGTCACAGTGATCAGGTATTCTGCCCCTGTGTACTCTCTGTTTAGGGCCAGTCACAGTGGTCAGGTATTCTGCCCCTGTGTACTCTCTGTTTAGGGCCAGTCACAGTGGTCAGGTATTCTGCCCCTGTGTACTCTCTGTTTAGGGCCAAATAACGTTCTAATTTGCTCAGTTTTTTGGTAAATTCCTTCCAATGTGTCAAGTAATTATCTTTTTGTTTTCTCATGATTTGGTTGGATCCAATTGTGTTGCTGTTTCTCTCCTGGGGCTCTGTGGGGTGTGTTTGCGTTTTTGAACAGAGCCACAGGACCAGCTTGCTTAGGGGGCTCTTCTCCAGGTTTATTTGTCTGTACTGTAGGTGATGGTGAGTTGGCCTCCCGTGTGGTGCAGTGATCTGAGGCATTGTATCGCAGTTGCTAGCTGTGCCTCTAGAGATCCTGGTTCGAGGCCAGGCTCTGTCGCAGCCGGCCGCGACTGGGAGACCCATGGGGCGGTGCACAATTGGCCCAGTGTCGTCCGGGTTAGGGGAGGATTTTGCCGGCAGGGTTGTCCTTGTCCCATCGCGGTCTAGCAACTCCTGTGGCGGGCCAGGCGCATACACGTTGACACGGTCGCCAGGTGTACGGTGTTTCCTTCGACACATTGGTGTGGATGGCTTCCGGGTTAAGTGGGCATTGTGTCAAGAAGCAGTGCGGTTGGTTGGGTCGTGTTTCGGAGGACGCACGGCTCTCGACCTTCGCCTCTCCTGAGTCTGTACGGGAAGTTGCAGCGATGAGACAAGACTGTAACTACCAATAGGAAAACACGAAATTGGGGAGAAATGTTTTTTTTATAATCAAATCAAATCAAAGTTTATTTGTCGTGTGCACCGAATACAACAGTGAAATGCTTACTTATAGGCTCTAACCAACAGTGCAAAAAAGGTATTAGGTGAACAATAGGTAAGTAAAGAAATAAAACAACAGTAAAAAGACAGGCTATATACAGTAGCGAGGCTATAAAAGTAGAAAGGCTACATACAGACACCGGTTAGTCAGGCTGAATGAGGTAGTATTTACATGTAGATATGGTTAAAGTGACAATGCATATGATGAGCAGAGAGTAGCAGTAGTGTAAAAGAGGGGTTGGTGGGTGGCGGGACACAATGCTGATTGCCCGGGTAGCCAATGTGCAGGAGCACTGGTTGGTCGGGCCAATTGAGGTAGTATGTACATGAATGTATAGTTAAAGTGACTATGCATATATGATAAACAGAGAGTAGCAGCAGCATAAAAGAGGGGTTGGGGGGGCACACAATGCAAATTATACTGTAGGTGATGACTTTGTTATAGAAGGTTTGGGAATCACTTCCTTTTAGGTGGTTGTAGAATTTAGCGGCTTCTGGATTTTGATAATTAGCAGGTATCGGACTAATTCTGCTCTGCATTATTTGATGGTTTACGCTGTACATGGAGGATATTTTAGCAGAAAAATAATTCTGCATGGGGAGTCTCAATTTGGTGCTTGTCCCATTTTGTGAATTCTTGGTTGGGGAGCAGACCCCAGACCTCACAACCATAAAGGGCATTGGGTTCTATAACTGATTCAAGTATTTTTAGCCAGATCCTAATTGGTATGTCAAATTTTATGTTCCTTTTGATGGCATAAAAGGCCATCTCTCTCTCTTTATCTCTCTCTCTATTTCTCTCTCTGTCTGTCTGTCTCTCTTTCTCGCTCACCTCTCTCTCTCTCTATTTCTCTTTCTCCACCTCTCTCTCTCTCTATTTCTCTTTCTCTCTCTCTTTCTTTCTCTCTCTCTCTCTCTCTCTCTCTTTCTCTCTCTCTTTCTCTTTCTCTCTCTATTTCTTTTTCTCTTTCTTTCTTTCTCTCTCTCTCACCTCTCTCTCTCTCTCTCTCTCTCTCTCTCTCTCTCTCTCTTTCATTTTCTCTCTCCCTCTATTTCTCTTTCTCTCTCTCACCTCTCTCTTTCTCTCTCTCTCTCTCTTTCATTTTCTCTCTCTCTCTATTTCCCTTTCTCTCTCTCTTTCTCTCTATATCTTACACACACACTCACACAGTCACTACGACTCTCTCCCTGTTGTCCAGGCACTAAAGCTGAAGACCATCGTCAGAGGAGACGCCCCAACCAGTCTGGTCACTACAGGCCTGTGTAGAAAAGAGGTGATTTGACTGAACCCTCCATACTGTAGCATGCCATACCATACAGGCCTGTTGTTATACCTGTTGTGTTTTCCTTGCATCCTCATAATTGTGTGCGTGTGTGTGTGTTACAGCCGTGGGAGTCCCAGTCATTCTGCAGTACGTTTCCCTATGAGACAGTGTGTGCTGACTCCTGGGGTCAGTCTCTGCTGGTCGCCACGGAAGCAGCAGGGGTCATGATGATAGATGGTGAGGTCATCACACACACACACACACACTTTGAGGATGTAAAATGGAAGTGCTTCATGAATAAAGTGGATTATGTTTTATTATCACTGTCCTATGCATTATTCAATTATCACTTAGCCATGAATATCAATCAATCAATCAAATGTATTTATAAAGCCCTTTTTACATCAGCCGATGTCATGAAGTGCTGTACAGAAACCCAGCCTATAACCCCAAACAGCAAGCAATGCAGATGTAGACGCATGGTGGCTAGGAAAAACTCCCTAGAAAGGCAGGGACCTAAGAAGAACCCTAGAGGGTGGCCAGTCCTCTTCTGTCTGTGCCGGGTGGAGATGATAACAGAACATGGCCAAGATGTTCAAACGTTCATAGATGGTCAGCACGGTCAGATAATAATAATCACAGTGGTTGTAGAGGGTGCAACAGGTCAGCACCTCAGGAGTAAATGTCAGTTGGCTTTTCATAGCCGATCATTCAGAGTTAGAGACAGCAGGTGCGGTAGAGAGAGTCGAAAACAGCAGGTCAGGGCCAAGGTAGCATGTCTGGTGAACAGGTCAGGGACAAGGTAGCACGTCCGGTGAACAGGTCAGGGACAAGGTAGCACGTCTGGTGAACAGGTCAGGGACAAGGTAGCATGTCTGGTGAACAGGTCAGGGACAAGGTAGCACGTCCGGTGAACAGGTCAGGGACAAGGTAGCATGTCCGGTGAACAGGTCAGGGACAAGGTAGCACGTCCGGTGAACAGGTCAGGGACAAGGTAGCACGTCCGGTGAACAGGTCAGGGACAAGGTAGCACGTCCGGTGAACAGGTCAGGGACAAGGTAGCACGTCCGGTGAACAGGTCAGGGACAAGGTAGCATGTCCGGTGAACAGGTCAGGGACAAGGTAGCACGTCCGGTGAACAGTTCAGGGACAAGGTAGCACGTCCGGTGAACAGGTCAGTGACAAGGTAGCACGTCCGGTGAACAGGTCAGGGACAAGGTAGCACGTCCGGTGAACAGGTCAGGGACAAGGTAGCACGTCCGGTGAACAGGTCAGGGACAAGGTAGCATGTCCGGTGAACAGGTCAGGGACAAGGTAGCACGTCCGGTGAACAGGTCAGGGTTCCATAGCCGCAGGGAGAACAGGTCAGGGACAAGGTAACACGTCCGGTGAACAGGTCAGGGACAAGGTAGCACGTCCGGTGAACAGGTCAGGGTTCCATAGCCGCAGGGAGAACAGGTCAGGGTTCCATAGCCGCAGGGAGAACAGGTGAAACTGGAGCAGCAGCGATGTCAATGATTCAATCAGCATTGATGTAATTATAATCTGAAAGTCAAATTCTTACTGTTATAATGTCCCTATATTTCAGCTGTTGATCCACTTCTTTCAAACCCAGGTGAGTGTAACACACTCAACTCTCCCCATTCAGTGCTACATCACCAGCCAACTATATCAGCCAATGGTTTCATTATTGCAGCAACAATATCAGTGTTTGTAATAACAGTTGGTAAGAGCCACTAATAATACTGGCTGGTGCTGATTAACCAACAGAGAAATGACTATGGTGTTGTGTTGTGTTTGTAGATAACAGGTCCTGCCCCCAGTGCAGGTGTGTGATAAGACTATTATAGTGTTGTGTTTGTAGATGCCCAGGTCCTGTCCCCAGTGCAGGTGTGTGATAATACTATTATAGTGTTGTGTTTGTAGATAACAGGTCCTGTCCCCAGTGCAGGTGTGTGATAATACTATTATAGTGTTGTGTTGTGTTTGTAGATGCCCAGGTCCTGTCCACAGTGCAGGTGTGTGATAATACTATTATAGTGTTGTGTTGTGTTTGTAGATGCCCAGGTCCCGTCCACAGTGCAGGTGTGTGATAATACTATTATAGTGTTGTGTTTGTAGATAACAGGTCCTGCCCCCAGTGCAGGTGTGTGATAATACTATTATAGTGTTGTGTTTGTAGATAACAGGTCCTGCCCCCAGTGCAGGTGTGTGATAATACTATTATAGTGTTGTGTTGTGTTTGTAGATAACAGGTCCTGTCCCCAGTGCAGGTGTGTGATAATACTATTATAGTGTTGTGTTTGTAGATAACAGGTCCTGTCCCCAGTGCAGGTGTGTGATAATACTATTATAGTGTTGTGTTTGTAGATAACAGGTCCTGTCCACAGTGCAGGTGTGTGATAATACTATTATAGTGTTGTGTTGTGTTGTGTTTGTAGATAACAGGTCCTGTCCACAGTGCAGGTGTGTGATAATACTATTATAGTGTTGTGTTGTGTTGTGTTTGTAGATAACAGGTCCTGTCCCCAGTGCAGGTGTGTGATAATACTATTATAGTGTTGTGTTTGTAGATAACAGGTCCTGTCCACAGTGCAGGTGTGTGATAATACTATTATAGTGTTGTGTTTGTAGATAACAGGTCCTGTCCACAGTGCAGGTGTGTGATAATACTATTATAGTGTTGTGTTGTGTTGTGTTTGTAGATAACAGGTCCTGTCCCCAGTGCAGGTGTGTGATAATACTATTATTGTGTTGTGTTTGTAGATAACAGGTCCTGTCCCCAGTGCAGGTGTGTGATAATACTATTATAGTGTTGTGTTGTGTTTGTAGATAACAGGTCCTGTCCCCAGTGCAGGTGTGTGATAATACTATTATAGTGTTGTGTTTGTAGATAACAGGTCCTGTCCCCAGTGCAGGTGTGTGATAATACTATTATAGTGTTGTGTTTGTAGATAACAGGTCCTGTCCACAGTGCAGGTGTGTGATAATACTATTATAGTGTTGTGTTGTGTTTGTAGATAACAGGTCCTGTCCCCAGTGCAGGTGTGTGATAATACTATTATAGTGTTGTGTTGTGTTTGTAGATAACAGGTCCTGTCCCCAGTGCAGGTGTGTGATAATACTATTATAGTGTTGTGTTGTGTTTGTAGATAACAGGTCCTGTCCCCAGTGCAGGTGTGTGATAATACTATTATAGTGTTGTGTTGGTAGATGCCGAGGTCCCGTCCACAGTGCAGGTGTGTGATAATACTATTATAGTGTTGTGTTTGTAGATAACAGGTCCTGTCCACAGTGCAGGTGTGTGATAATACTATTATAGTGTTGTGTTTGTAGATAACAGGTCCTGTCCCCAGTGCAGGTGTGTGATAATACTATTATAGTGTTGTGTTTGTAGATAACAGGTCCTGTCCCCAGTGCAGGTGTGTGATAATACTATTATAGTGTTGTGTTGTGTTTGTAGATAACAGGTCCTGTCCACAGTGCAGGTGTGTGATAATACTATTATAGTGTTGTGTTGTGTTTGTAGATAACAGGTCCTGTCCCCAGTGCAGGTGTGTGATAATACTATTATAGTGTTGTGTTGTGTTTGTAGATGCCCAGGTCCTGTCCACAGTGCAGGTGTGTGATAATACTATTATAGTGTTGTGTTGTGTTTGTAGATGCCCAGGTCCCGTCCACAGTGCAGGTGTGTGATAATACTATTATAGTGTTGTGTTTGTAGATAACAGGTCCTGTCCCCAGTGCAGGTGTGTGATAATACTATTATAGTGTTGTGTTGTGTTTGTAGATAACAGGTCCTGTCCACAGTGCAGGTGTGTGATAATACTATTATAGTGTTGTGTTTGTAGATAACAGGTCCTGTCCACAGTGCAGGTGTGTGATAATACTATTATAGTGTTGTGTTTGTAGATAACAGGTCCTGTCCACAGTGCAGGTGTGTGATAATACTATTATAGTGTTGTGTTGTGTTTGTAGATAACAGGTCCTGTCCACAGTGCAGGTGTGTGATAATACTATTATAGTGTTGTGTTTGTAGATAACAGGTCCTGTCCACAGTGCAGGTGTGTGATAATACTATTATAGTGTTGTGTTTGTAGATAACAGGTCCTGTCCCCAGTGCAGGTGTGTGATAATACTATTATAGTGTTGTGTTGTGTTTGTAGATAACAGGTCCTGTCCACAGTGCAGGTGTGTGATAATACTATTATAGTGTTGTGTTGTGTTGTGTTTGTAGATAACAGGTCCTGTCCCCAGTGCAGGTGTGTGATAATACTATTATAGTGTTGTGTTTGTAGATAACAGGTCCTGTCCACAGTGCAGGTGTGTGATAATACTATTATAGTGTTGTGTTGTGTTTGTAGATAACAGGTCCTGTCCACAGTGCAGGTGTGTGATAATACTATTATAGTGTTGTGTTGTGTTGTGTTTGTAGATAACAGGTCCTGCCCCCAGTGCAGGTGTGTGATAATACTATTATAGTGTTGTGTTTGTAGATAACAGGTCCTGCCCCCAGTGCAGGTGTGTGATAATACTATTATAGTGTTGTGTTGTGTTGTGTTTGTAGATAACAGGTCCTGTCCCAGTGCAGGTGTGTGATAATACTATTATAGTGTTGTGTTTGTAGATAACAGGTCCTGTCCCCAGTGCAGGTGTGTGATAATACTATTATAGTGTTGTGTTTGTAGATAACAGGTCCTGTCCCCAGTGCAGGTGTGGTGATAATACTATTATTGTGTTGTGTTTGTAGATAACAGGTCCTGTCCCCAGTGCAGGTGTGTGATAATACTATTATAGTGTTGTGTTGTGTTTGTAGATAACAGGTCCTGTCCCCAGTGCAGGTGTGTGATAATACTATTATAGTGTTGTGTTGTGTTTGTAGATAACAGGTCCTGTCCCCAGTGCAGGTGTGTGATAATACTATTATAGTGTTGTGTTGTGTTTGTAGATGCCCAGGTCCTGCCCCAGTGCAGGTGTGTGATAATACTATTATAGTGTTGTGTTTGTAGATAACAGGTCCTGTCCACAGTGCAGGTGTGTGATAATACTATTATAGTGTTGTGTTTGTAGATAACAGGTCCTGCCCCCAGTGCAGGTGTGTGATAATACTATTATAGTGTTGTGTTTGTAGATAACAGGTCCTGTCCCCAGTGCAGGTGTGTGATAATACTATTATAGTGTTGTGTTTGTAGATAACAGGTCCTGTCCACAGTGCAGGTGTGTGATAATAATATTATAGTGTTGTGTTTGTAGATAACAGGTCCTGTCCCCAGTGCAGGTGTGTGATAATACTATTATAGTGTTGTGTTGTGTTTGTAGATAACAGGTCCTGTCCACAGTGCAGGTGTGTGATAATACTATTATAGTGTTGTGTTGTGTTTGTAGATAACAGGTCCTGTCCCCAGTGCAGGTGTGTGATAATACTATTATAGTGTTGTGTTGTGTTTGTAGATAACAGGTCCTGTCCCCAGTGCAGGTGTGTGATAATACTATTATAGTGTTGTGTTGTGTTTGTAGATAACAGGTCCTGTCCCCAGTGCAGGTGTGTGATAATACTATTATAGTGTTGTGTTGTGTTTGTAGATAACAGGTCCTGTCCACAGTGCAGGTGTGTGATAATACTATTATAGTGTTGTGTTTGTAGATAACAGGTCCTGTCCCCAGTGCAGGTGTGTGATAATACTATTATAGTGTTGTGTTTGTAGATAACAGGTCCTGTCCACAGTGCAGGTGTGTGATAATACTATTATAGTGTTGTGTTGTGTTTGTAGATAACAGGTCCTGTCCCCAGTGCAGGTGTGTGATAATACTATTATAGTGTTGTGTTTGTAGATAACAGGTCCTGTCCCCAGTGCAGGTGTGTGATAATACTATTATAGTGTTGTGTTTGTAGATAACAGGTCCTGTCCCCAGTGCAGGTGTGTGATAATACTATTATAGTGTTGTGTTGTGTTTGTAGATAACAGGTCCTGTCCCCAGTGCAGGTGTGTGATAATACTATTATAGTGTTGTGTTTGTAGATAACAGGTCCTGTCCCCAGTGCAGGTGTGTGATAATACTATTATAGTGTTGTGTTTGTAGATAACAGGTCCTGTCCCCAGTGCAGGTGTGTGATAATACTATTATAGTGTTGTGTTTGTAGATAACAGGTCCTGCCCCCAGTGCAGGTGTGTGATAATACTATTATAGTGTTGTGTTTGTAGATAACAGGTCCTGTCCCCAGTGCAGGTGTGTGATAATACTATTATTGTGTTGTGTTTGTAGATAACAGGTCCTGTCCCCAGTGCAGGTGTGTGATAATACTATTATAGTGTTGTGTTGTGTTTGTAGATAACAGGTCCTGTCCCCAGTGCAGGTGTGTGATAATACTATTATAGTGTTGTGTTGTGTTTGTAGATAACAGGTCCTGTCCCCAGTGCAGGTGTGTGATAATACTATTATAGTGTTGTGTTGTGTTTGTAGATGCCCAGGTCCTGTCCCCAGTGCAGGTGTGTGATAATACTATTATAGTGTTGTGTTTGTAGATAACAGGTCCTGTCCCCAGTGCAGGTGTGTGATAATACTATTATAGTGTTGTGTTTGTAGATAACAGGTCCTGCCCCCAGTGCAGGTGTGTGATAATACTATTATAGTGTTGTGTTTGTAGATAACAGGTCCTGTCCACAGTGCAGGTGTGTGATAATACTATTATAGTGTTGTGTTGTGTTTGTAGATGCCCAGGTCCTGTCCACAGTGCAGGTGTGTGATAATACTATTATAGTGTTGTGTTTGTAGATGCCCAGGTCCTGTCCACAGTGCAGGTGTGTGATAATACTATTATAGTGTTGTGTTGTGTTTGTAGATAACAGGTCCTGTCCCCAGTGCAGGTGTGTGATAATACTATTATAGTGTTGTGTTGTGTTTGTAGATAACAGGTCCTGTCCCCAGTGCAGGTGTGTGATAATACTATTATAGTGTTGTGTTGTGTTTGTAGATAACAGGTCCTGTCCCCAGTGCAGGTGTGTGATAATACTATTATAGTGTTGTGTTGTGTTTGTAGATGCCCAGGTCCTGTCCCCAGTGCAGGTGTGTGATAATACTATTATAGTGTTGTGTTTGTAGATAACAGGTCCTGCCCCCAGTGCAGGTGTGTGATAATACTATTATAGTGTTGTGTTTGTAGATAACAGGTCCTGCCCCCAGTGCAGGTGTGTGATAATACTATTATAGTGTTGTGTTGTGTTTGTAGATAACAGGTCCTGTCCCCAGTGCAGGTGTGTGATAATACTATTATAGTGTTGTGTTTGTAGATAACAGGTCCTGCCCCCAGTGCAGGTGTGTGATAATACTATTATAGTGTTGTGTTTGTAGATAACAGGTCCTGTCCACAGTGCAGGTGTGTGATAATACTATTATAGTGTTGTGTTGTGTTTGTAGATGCCCAGGTCCTGTCCACAGTGCAGGTGTGTGATAATACTATTATAGTGTTGTGTTTGTAGATGCCCAGGTCCTGTCCACAGTGCAGGTGTGTGATAATACTATTATAGTGTTGTGTTTGTAGATAACAGGTCCTGTCCCCAGTGCAGGTGTGTGATAATACTATTATAGTGTTGTGTTGTGTTTGTAGATAACAGGTCCTGTCCCCAGTGCAGGTGTGTGATAATACTATTATAGTGTTGTGTTTGTAGATGCCCAGGTCCTGTCCCCAGTGCAGGTGTGTGATAATACTATTATAGTGTTGTGTTTGTAGATAACAGGTCCTGTCCCCAGTGCAGGTGTGTGATAATACTATTATAGTGTTGTGTTGTGTTTGTAGATGCCCAGGTCCCGTCCACAGTGCAGGTGTGTGATAATACTATTATAGTGTTGTGTTTGTAGATAACAGGTCCTGTCCACAGTGCAGGTGTGTGATAATACTATTATAGTGTTGTGTTGTGTTGTAGATGCCCAGGTCCTGCCCCCAGTGCAGGTGTGTGATAATACTATTATAGTGTTGTGTTGTGTTGTGTTTGTAGATGCCCAGGTCCTGCCCCAGTGGCAGGTGTTTGATAAGACTATGGTGGTGAAACATATACACGTTGTAGAGCCTCAGGACCTTCCTCCATCACCATGGCGCTGACAAAGGTGGGTAACCGTTCCTTAGTTAGACTGAGCAAGCTTCTCCTACAATTACTGCTCTTTCATTTCATTCCTAACGGGGGGGTTTCTCCATTCTCCATACTGGCTTTCATTTCATTTCTACTGTTTCTTCTCCATTCCTCCATACTCTCTTTCATTGTCATTTCTACTGTGTCTCCATTCTACATACTGTCTTTCATTTTCATTTTCGACGGTTTGAGCACATTCCTACATACTGTCTTTCATTCATTTCTACTGTCTCTCCATTCCTAGCTACTGTCTTTCGTTTCTTTCTCTACTGTTTCCACATTCCTCCCATACTGCTCTTTCATTTCATTTCTA
>NC_034196.2:34153719-34218719 GCF_002021735.2 Oncorhynchus kisutch
AACACAGAGAGAGGGAGAAAGAACACAGAGAGAGAGGGAGAAAGAACACAGAGAGAGAGGGAGAAAGAACACAGAGAGAGAGGGAGAAAGAACACAGAGAGAGAGGGAGAAAGAACACAGAGAGAGGGAGAAGAACACAGAGAGAGGGAGAAAGAACACAGAGAGAGGGAGAAAGAACACAGAGAGAGAGGGAGAAAGAACACAGAGAGAGGGGAGAAAGAACACAGAGAGAGGGAGAAAGAACACAGAGAGAGAGGAGAAAGAACACAGAGAGAGGGAGAAAGAACACAGAGAGAGGGAGAAAGACACAGAGAGAGGGAGAAAGAACAGACAGAGTGAGAGAGAGGGAAAGAAGACAGAGAGAGAGACAAATATGAAGGAAGCAAGTGAAAGAGAGAAACAGACACACACACACGTAGACAGTCACATAGACAGACAGAACAGAAGAAATGGTCATGCCAATGCAGCTTTTTGAATTTGAATGAACCTTTTGCAAGAAATTCCATTTCAGATGACATATAGCACCAATCACACATGCTAGTCTTGTATCTTCATACATTCTAATTCATGCACCATAATAGTAATAGACAGAACTCACTAAATTGTGACAGAGCATCTCTTTAAATTAGCTGCTACCAGTGTTTGGATTCCATAGAGATTTAGTTAAGCCTATTTTAATCTCACACAACATGTTGTCACAATATTCCAAGATTGCTTTCTGTTAAAGGACCAATGCAGTAAAAAATAAATACAGATTTTCATGTGTTTTATATTATATTGAAACTATCACTGGAAAAGTATGATTTTTTTATCAGTGCTATTTCCTGATAGTTGCTGGTTGGTTTGCATATGTGGGAGAGTCGGCGTTCCATTGTGACATCACCATGCAGTAAATTGGTTAATAGACCAATAACAAAGTGAGTTCCAAACCTCTCGGCCAATAACAGCTAGATCTCAGTTTCCCCCTCCCTACTCAGACTTTTCCAGACAGTCTTAGCAAAATCTTGCTAAAAGTCTATTACATTAAGGTACCCAGAAATAATGTGATATTGAAATAAAAACAGCTCCATTTGGCCTTTAACATGCTACATGTGTCAGAACACAGGTGGTTTGTGGGTGGATTACAGACTACAGGTTACCTACAGTGGAAGACTATTACAGAAACATGGAAAACAGAACAACATTTACAAAAATGTATTCAATGTCCAATCTGGAATATTTGCATATGTAACATTTTGATTTCATGGTCTGTCAGGCCACAGCTGTGTTTATTCATTTGAAGCTGGTTACATTTCTCAATCGCTATCCTTCGTTTTATATCTCAGGGCTACTTTTGGGCTGAAACACAAACCCCAGATTAGCTTCAATGAGGATGTTTTGTTGTGTTGTTTCCCAGGGAAGGATGCGCGTCTCTATGTGTTCAGACTGAGCATGCTGAAGAGAGGCTTGGAGGAGAGGCAGCTGGTTCGCACCAAGTGTGACAGTCGAGAGAACAAACTGGAAAAGACCAAAGGTTCACACACACACACACACACACACACACACACACACACACCACACACACACACACACACACACACCACACACACACACACACACACACACAGGGGTGTCATGCACCCATTCTTTTGGAGGGGGCACAAAGTATGTGAGGATCGGGTGGAGGTGGTCCATCTGAGAATTTTTCAAACATCTGAAACAACTTGTTCCTGCAATCTAGAGGCATAATCATTATGCCTAATTCTACGTGAAAAGAAGAAAAAAACGATATCGAAGCATAATCTCTTTATCTGTTAAATTGTCATTTTAATTAATGATGCACATTGATTCTTTAAGAACATTTATGCCTTATTACAACTGCCACACTGGTATCATAACCCAAGAATTCAAGCAATGTTTGTATTTTGTAAAGTCTAGCAACCTTGCCAGCACACATGCCAGCTAAGCTAGTTGGACAAACTGCTCTATATTGGAACATACAGGACCTTCAGACAGTATTCACATGCCAGCTAAGCTAGTTGGACAAACTGTTCTATATAGGAACATACAGGACCTTCAGACAGTATTCACATGTCAGCTAAGCTAGTTGGACAAACTGTTCTATATAGGAACATACAGGACCTTCAGACAGTATTCACATGTCAGCTAAGCTAGTTGGACAAACTGTTCTATATAGGAACATACAGGACCTTCAGACAGTATTCACATGTCAGCTAAGCTAGTTGGACAAACTGTTCTATATAGAAACATACAGGACCTTCAGACAGTATTCACATGACAGCTAAGCTAGTTGGACAAACAGCTCTATATAGGAACATACAGGACCTTCAGACAGTATTCACATGACAGCTAAGCTAGTTGGACAAACTGTTCTATATAGGAACATACAGGACCTTCAGACAGTATTCACATGTCAGCTAAGCTAGTTGGACAAACTGCTCTATATAGGAACATACAGGACCTTCAGACAGTATTCACATGTCAGCTAAGCTAGTTGGACAAACTGTTCTATATAGGAACATACAGGACCTTCAGACAGTATTCACATGTCAGCTAAGCTAGTTGGACAAACTGCTCTATATAGGAACATACAGGACCTTCAGACAGTATTCACATGTCAGCTAAGCTAGTTGGACAAACTGTTCTATATAGGAACATACAGGACCTTCAGACAGTATTCACTGTCCTTGACGTTTTCCACATTTTGTTTTTACAACCTTAATTTAAAATGGATTCAATTATGATTTTGTGTCACCGCCCTACACACAATACCCCATAATGTCAAAGTGGAATTATGTTTTTAGACATTTTTACAAATTCATTAAACTGAAAATCTGCAATGCCTTGAGTCAATAAGTATTCTATCCTTTGTTATGACAAGCCTAAATAAGTTCAGGAGTAAAGATTTGTTTAACAAGTCATAATAAGTTGCATAGACTAACTCTGTGTGCAAGTATAGTGTCACTTGAAACCCTCTCTGTAGCAGAGGGGAGTAACAGAGGGTGGGATGGCAGAGGGAGGGATGGCAGAGGGAGGGATGGCAGAGGGAGGGATGGCAGAGGGAAGGATGGCAGAGGGAGGGATGGCAGAGGGAGGATAGCAGAGGGAGGGATAGCAGAGGGTGGGATGGCAGAGGGAGGGATGGCAGAGGGAGGGATGGCAGAGGGAGGGATGGCAGAGGGAAGGATGGCAGAGGGAGGGATGGCAGAGGGAAGGATGGCAGAGGAAAGGATGGCAGAGGGAAGGATGGCAGAGGGAGGGATGGCAGAGGGAAGGATGGCAGAGGGAGGGATGGCAGAGGGAGGGATGGCAGAGGGAGGGATGGCAGAGGGAAGGATGGCAGAGGGAGGGATGGCAGAGGGAAGGATGGCAGAGGGAGGGATGGCAGAGGGAAGGATGGCAGAGGGAGGGATGGCAGAGGGAAGGATGGCAGAGGGAAGGATGGCAGAGGGAAGGATGGCAGAGGGAGGGATGGCAGAGGGAGGGATGGCAGAGGGAAGGATGGCAGAGGGAGGGATGGCAGAGGGAGGGATAGGAGAGGGAAGGACGGCAGAGGGAGGGATGGCAGAGGGAGGGATAGCAGAGGGAAGGATGGCAGAGGGAGGGATAGGAGAGGGAGGGATGGCAGAGGGAGGGTAGCAGAGGGAGGGATAGCAGAGGGAAGGATATCAGAGGGAGGGATGGCAGAGGGAGGGATGGCAGAGGGAGGGATAGCAGAGGGAGGGATGGCAGAGGGAGGGATAGCAGAGGGAGGGATGGCAGAGGGAGGGATAGCAGAGGGGATGGCAGAGGGAGGGATGGCAGAGGGAGGGATAGCAGAGGGAGGGTAGCAGAGGGAGGGATAGCAGAGAGGGGGTGGCAGAGGGAGGGATGGCAGAGGGAGGGATGGCAGAGGGAGGGATAGCAGAGGGAGGGTAGCAGAGGGAGGGGTAGCAGAGGGAGGGGTAGCAGAAGGAGGGATAGCAGAGGGAGGGTAGCAGAGGGAGGGGTAGCAGAGGGAGGGGTAGCAGAAGGAGGGATAGCAGAGGGAGGGGTAGCAGAGGGAGGGGTAGCAGAAGGAGGGATAGCAGAGGGAGGGGTAGCAGAGGGAGGGATAGCAGAGGGAGGGATAGCAGAGGGAGGGGTAGCAGAGGGAGGGGTAGCAGAAGGAGGGGTAGCAGAGGGAGGGGTAGCAGAGGGGATAGCAGAGGAGGGATAGCAGAGGGAGGGGTAGCAGAGGGAGGGATAGCAGAGGGAGGGATAGCAGAGGGAGGGGTAGCAGAGGGAGGGATAGCAGAAGGAGGGATAGCAGAAGGAGGGATAGCAGAGGGAGGGGTAGCAGAGGGGATAGCAGAGGGAGGGATAGCAGAGGGAGGGGTAGCAGAGGGAGGGATAGCAGAGGGAGGGATAGCAGAGGGAGGGGTAGCAGAGGGAGGGATAGCAGAAGGAGGGATAGCAGAAGGAGGGATAGCAGAGGGAGGGATAGCAGAGGGAGGGATAGCAGAGGGGATAGCAGAGGGAGGGTAGCAGAGGGAGGGGTAGCAGAGGGAGGGATAGCAGAGGGAGGGATAGCAGAGTGAGGGATAGCAGAAGGAGGGATAGCAGAGGGAGGGATAGCAGAGGGAGGGGTAGCAGAGGGAGGGATAGCAGAGGGAGGGGTAGCAGAGGGAGGGATAGCAAAGGGAGGGATAGCAGAGGGAGGGTAGCAGAGGGGATAGCAGAGGGAGGGTAGCAGAGGGAGGGATAGCAGAGGGAGGGATAGCAAAGGGAGGGATAGCAGAGGGAGGGGTAGCAGAGGGAGGGATAGCAGAAGGAGGGATAGCAAAGGGAGGGATAGCAGAGGGAGGGTAGCAGAGGGGATAGCAGAGGGAGGGTAGCAGAGGGGATAGCAGAGGGAGGGATAGCAGAGGGAGGGATAGCAGAGGGAGGGATAGCAGAGGGAGGGTAGCAGAGGGGATAGCAGAGGGAGGGATAGCAGAGGGAGGGATAGCAGAGGAGGGATAGCAGAGGGAGGGATAGCAAAGGGAGGGATAGCAGAGGGAGGGTAGCAGAGGGGATAGCAGAGGGAGGGTAGCAGAGGGGATAGCAGAGGGAGGGTAGCAGAGGGAGGGATAGCAGAAGGAGGGATAGCAGAGGGAAGGATAGCAGAGGGAGGGATAGCAGAGGGGATAGCAGAGGGAGGGGTAGCAGAGGGAGGGATAGCAGAGGGAGGGATAGCAGAGGAGATAGCAGAGGGAGGGGTAGCAGAGGGAGGGATAGCAGAAGGAGGGATAGCAGAGGGAGGAGGGAGGGTAGCAGAGGGGATAGCAGAGGGAGGGTAGCAGAGGGTCATAGTAATAATAGTAATCATTTGCTCAGAGTAATATAAATAATAGTAATAACAGTAATAATAATAGTAATAGTAATAACAGTAATGGTAATAATAATAATAGTAATAATAGTAATAGTAGTAATAATTCCATTGCTCTTATTGCATACTGTAGCTAACCACTCAAACATATTCTTCCCCTCTCTTTTTCTCTCTCACACACCTTTATCCTCTCTCTCTCCTCTTCTCCTCTGCCTTTTCTCTTCCACTCTCTCCACCTCCCCCTTCCTCTCTGTCCCAGGGTGTCACCTATACTCCATCAACACTCACCATGGGTCAGAGTTGAGGATCGTGGCGGCCATCAGGAATAAGCTCCTCCTCATCACCAGGAAACAGCCCCGCCTCGACGGCCTAGGCCCCCTCGCTGCTGCAACCCACTCGCCCGTGGACCAGTTCCAGTACATACGGGTGAGAGAAACTGTACACACAAGTGGACACATACAGACTCGCGCAGTTTAATCGCACACAGAAACACACACAACACTTACACATTCTTTGGGGGAATTATTGAATGAGTTCAACAAGTCAATACTCAGTATACCTTCCAAGTAAAATACAATCTAATTTTATTTGTCACATGCGCCAAACACAACTGGTGTAAACTTTACCGTGAAATGCTTACTTACGAACCTTTCCCAACGAAAAGAAAATTGTAACACAAGAAGGATTTAAATAAAATACACAAGAATGGAGCTATATACAGGGAGTACCAGTACCAGATCAATGTGGAGCTATATACAGGGAGTACCAGATCAATGTGGAGCTATATACAGGGAGTATCAGATCAATGTGGAGCTATATACAGGGAGTACCAGTACCAGATCAATGTGGAGCTATATACAGGGAGTACCAGTACCAGATCAATGTGGAGCTATATACAGGGAGTACCAGTACCAGATCAATGTGGAGCTATATACAGGGAGTACCAGTACCAGATCAATGTGGAGCTATATACAGGGAGTACCAGTACCAGATCAATGTGGAGCTATATACAGGGAGTACCAGTATCAGATCAATGTGGAGCTATATACAGGGAGTACCAGTACCAGATCAATGTGGAGCTATATACAGGGAGTACCAGTACCAGATCAATGTGGAGCTATATACAGGGAGTACCAGATCAATGTGGAGCTATATACAGGGAGTACCAGTACCAGATCAATGTGGAGCTATATACAGGGAGTAACCAGTACCAGATCAATGTGGAGCTATATACAGGGAGTACCAGTACCAGATCAATGTGGAGCTATATACAGGGAGTACCAGTACCAGATCAATGTGGAGCTATATACAGGGAGTACCAGTACCAGATCAATGTGGAGCTATATACAGGGAGTACCAGTACCAGATCAATGTGGAGCTATATACAGGGAGTACCAGTATCAGATCAATGTGGAGCTATATACAGGGAGTACCAGTACCAGATCAATGTGGAGCTATATACAGGGAGTACCAGTACCAGATCAATGTGGAGCTATATACAGGGAGTACCAGATCAATGTGGAGCTATATACAGGGAGTACCAGTACCAGATCAATGTGCAGCTATATACAGGGAGTATCAGATCAATGTGGAGCTATATACAGGGAGTACCAGTACCAGATCAATGTGGAGCTATATACAGGGAAGTACCAGTACCAGATCAATGTGGAGCTATATACAGGGAGTACCAGTACCAGATCAATGTGGAGCTATATACAGGGAGTACCAGTACCAGATCAATGTGGAGCTATATACAGGGAGTACCAGTACCAGATCAATGTGGAGCTATATACAGGGAGTACCAGTACCAGATCAATGTGGAGCTGTATACAGGGAGTACCAGTACCAGATCAATGTGGAGCTATATACAGGGAGTACCAGTACCAGATCAATGTGGAGCTGTATACAGGGAGTACCAGTACCAGATCAATGTGGAGCTATATACAGGGAGTACCAGTACCAGATCAATGTGGAGCTATATACAGGGAGTACAGTACCAGATCAATGTGGAGCTATATACAGGGAGTACCAGTACCAGATCAATGTGGAGCTATATACAGGGAGTACCAGTACCAGATCAATGTGGAGCTATATACAGGGAGTACCAGTACCAGATCAATGTGGAGCTATATACAGGGAGTACCAGTACCAGATCAATGTGGAGCTATATACAGGGAGTACCAGTACCAGATCAATGTGGAGCTATATACAGGGAGTACCAGTACCAGATCAATGTGGAGCTATATACAGGGAGTACCAGTACCAGATCAATGTGGAGCTATATACAGGAAGTACCAGTACCAGATCAATGTGGAGCTATATACAGGGAGTACCAGTACCAGATCAATGTGGAGCTTTATACAGGGAGTACCAGTACCAGATCAATGTGGAGCTATATACAGGGAGTACCAGTACCAGATCAATGTGGAGCTATATACAGGGAGTACCAGTACCAGATCAATGTGGAGCTATATACAGGGAGTACCAGTACCAGATCAATGTGGAGCTATATACAGGGAGTACCAGATCAATGTGGAGCTATATACAGGGAGTACCAGATCAATGTGGAGCTATATACAGGGAGTACCAGATCAATGTGGAGCTATATACAGGGAGTACCAGTACCAGATCAATGTGGAGCTATATACAGGGAGTACCAGTACCAGATCAATGTGGAGCTATATACAGGGAGTACCAGATCAATGTGGAGCTATATACAGGGAGTACCAGTACCAGATCAATGTGGAGCTATATACAGGGAGTACCAGTACCAGATCAATGTGGAGCTTTATACAGGGAGTACCAGTACCAGATCAATGTGGAGCTATATACAGGGAGTACCAGTACCAGATCAATGTGGAGCTATATACAGGGAGTACCAGTACCAGATCAATGTGGAGCTATATACAGGGAGTACCAGTACCAGATCAATGTGGAGCTATATACAGGGAGTACCAGTACCAGATCAATGTGGAGCTATATACAGGGAGTACCAGCACCAGATCAATGTGGAGCTATATACAGGGAGTAACCAGTACCAGATCAATGTGGAGCTATATACAGGGAGTACCAGATCAATGTGGAGCTATATACAGGGAGTACCAGATCAATGTGGAGCTATATACAGGGAGTACCAGATCAATGTGGAGCTATATACAGGGAGTACCAGTACCAGATCAATGTGGAGCTATATACAGGGAGTACCAGTACCAGATCAATGTGGAGCTATATACAGGGAGTACCATATCAATGTGGAGCTATATACAGGGAGTACCAGATCAATGTGGAGCTATATACAGGGAGTACCAGATCAATGTGGGGCTATATACAGGGACTACCAGTACCATATCAATGTGGAGCTATATACAGGGAGTACCAGATCAATGTGGAGCTATATACAGGGAGTACCAGATCAATGTGGAGCTATATACAGGGAGTACCAGATCAATGTGGAGCTATATACAGGGAGTACCAGATCAATGTGGAGCTATATACAGGGAGTACCAGATCAATGTGGAGCTATATACAGGGAGTACCAGTACCAGATCAATGTGGAGCTATATACAGGGACTACCAGTACCATATCAATGTGGAGCTATATACAGGGAGTACCAGATCAATGTGGAGCTATATACAGGGAGTACCAGGTCAATGTGGAGCTATATACAGGGAGTACCAGTACCAGATCAATGTGGAGCTATATACAGGGAGTACCAGATCAATGTGGAGCTATATACAGGGAGTAACCAGTACCAGATCAATGTGGAGCTATATACAGGGAGTACCAGTACCATATCAATGTGGAGCTATATACAGGGAGTACCAGTACCAGATCAATGTGGAGCTATATACAGGGAGTACCAGTACCAGATCAATGTGGAGCTATATACAGGGAGTACCAGTACCAGATCAATGTGGAGCTATATACAGGGAGTACCA
Organism: Oncorhynchus kisutch; assembly: GCF_002021735.2. Classification (NCBI taxonomy): domain Eukaryota; kingdom Metazoa; phylum Chordata; class Actinopteri; order Salmoniformes; family Salmonidae; genus Oncorhynchus; species Oncorhynchus kisutch. The sequence goes on from NC_034196.2 coordinate 34,162,988, forward strand.
GTACCAGATCAATGTGGAGCTATATACAGGGAGTACCAGTACCAGATCAATGTGGAGCTATATACAGGGAGTACCAGTACCAGATCAATGTGGAGCTATATGCAGGGAGTACCAGTACCAGATCAATGTGGAGCTATATACAGGGAGTAACCAGTACCAGATCAATGTGGAGCTATATACAGGGAGTACCAGTACCAGATCAATGTGGAGCTATATACAGGGAGTACCAGTACCATATCAATGTGGAGCTATATACAGGGAGTACCAGTACCAGATCAATGTGGAGCTATATACAGGGAGTACCAGTACCAGATCAATGTGGAGCTATATACAGGGAGTACCAGTACCAGATCAATGTGGAGCTATATACAGGGAGTACCAGTACCAGATCAATGTGGAGCTATATACAGGGAGTACCAGTACCAGATCAATGTGGAGCTATATGCAGGGAGTACCAGTACCAGATCAATGTGGAGCTATATACAGGGAGTACCAGTACCAGATCAATGTGGAGTTACTGTATAAACAGGGAGTACCAGATCAATGTGCAGGCATATGAGCTTTTTGAGGTAGATATGTACATGAAGGCAGGGTAAAGTGACCAGGCATCAGGATAGATAATAATAAGGTATTTGAGGTAGATATGTACATGAAGGCAGGGTAAAGTGACCAGGCATCAGGATAGATAGTAATAAGGTATTTGAGGTAGATGTGTACAGGTAGGCAGGGTAAAGTGACCAGGCATCAGGATAGATAATAATAAGGTATTTGAGGTAGATATGTACATGAAGGCAGGGTAAAGTGACCAGGCATCAGGATAGATAGTAATAAGGTATTTGAGGTAGATGTGTACAGGTAGGCAGGGTAAAGTGACCAGGCATCAGGATAGATAATAATAAGGTATTTGAGGTAGATATGTACAGGTAGGCAGGGTAAAGTGACTAGGCATCAGGATAGATAATAATAAGGTATTTGAGGTAGATATGTACAGGTAGGCAGGGTAAAGTGACTAGGCATCATAATAGATAATATTAAAAGTTAAATAAGGAATAGAGTAGCAGCAGAAAATGATGTGTAAAAGTGTGTGTGTGTAATGTGTATGTGTTTGTGTTGTTATTTATGTGTGTGTTATGTGTGGGAGTTTTGTGTGGTAGTGTCAATGTAGTGTGTGTGAGTGTGTATATGGAGTGTATAGTCTAATGAGTGTGTATATGGTGTGTATAGTCTAGTGAGTGTGTATATGGTGTGTATAGTCTAGTGAGTGTGTATATGGTGTGTATAGTCTAGTGAGTGTGTATATGGTGTGTATATGGTGTGTATAGTCTAGTGAGTGTGTATATGGTGTGTATAGTCTAGTGAGTGTGTATATGGTGTGTATAGTCTAGTGAATGTGTATATGGTGTGTATAGTCTAGTGAATGTGTATATGGTGTGTATATGATGTGTATAGTCTAGTGAATGTGTATATGGTGTGTATATGGTGTGTATAGTCTAGTGAATGTGTATATGGTGTGTATATGGTGTGTATAGTCTAGTGAGTGTGTATATGGTGTGTATAGTCTAGTGAATGTGTATATGGTGTGTATAGTCTAGTGAATGTGTATATGGTGTGTATATGGTGTGTATAGTCTAGTGAATGTGTATATGGTGTGTATATGGTGTGTATAGTCTAGTGAATGTGTATATGATGTGTATAGTCTAGTGAATGTGTATATGGTGTGTAAAGTCTAGTGAGTGTGTGTATATGGTGTGTATATGGTGTGTATAGTCTAGTGAGTGTGTATATGGTGTGTATAGTCTAGTGAGTGTGTATATGGTGTGTATAGTCTAGTGAGTGTGTATATGGTGTGTATAGTCTAGTGAATGTGTATATGGTGTGTATAGTCTAGTGAGTGTGTATATGGTGTGTATATGGTGTGTATAGTCTAGTGAGTGTGTATATGGTGTGTATAGTCTAGTGAGTGTGTATATGGTGTGTATAGTCTAGTGAGTGTGTATATGGTGTGTATAGTCTAGTGAGTGTGTATATGATGTGTATAGTCTAGTGAGTGTGTATATGGTGTGTATATGGTGTGTATAGTCTAGTGAGTGTGTATATGGTGTGTATAGTCTAGTGAATGTGTATATGGTGTGTATAGTCTAGTGAGTGTGTATATGATGTGTAAAGTCTAGTGAGTGTGTATATGGTGTGTATAGTCTAGTGAATGTGCATAGGGTCAGTGCAGATAGTTCAGGTACCGTTAATTGAATATTTAAGCTGTTTAGCAGTCTGGTTATTTAACAGTCTTATGGCTTGTGGGTAGAAGCTGTCTTGGAGCCTGTTGGTCTGAGAGCCGATGCTCCGGAACCGTTTGCTGGAAGGTAACAGAGTGAACAGTCTATGGCTTGGGTGGCTGGAGTCTTTGGGTGGCTGGAGTCAAAGGTCCTGGATGGCAGGGAGTTCGGCCCCAGTGATGTACTGGGCTGTCCGCACCACCCTCTGTAGAGCTTTGTGGTCAAGGGCGGTACCTTTGCCATACCAAGCGGTGATGCAGCCAGTTAAGATGCTCTCGGCGGTGCAGTTGTAGAACTTCTTGAGCTATTCCATTGAGCATTAGAAGGTCAGCATTTCACCACAGCTAAGGGAGCTAGTGAATGAGGAGAGGCTCATACAGGCTCACACAGGCATGCATTCACACACACACACACACACACACACACACACACACACACACACACACACACACACACACACACACACACACACACACACACACACACACACACACACACACACACACACACACACACACACACCTGTGTGAGGCCCATACACCTGATCTGACCCCCCACTCCCCTAGGAGATCTGTCTGTGTGACCCTCCAGTAGTCATGGCCCTAGTGGACGGTCCTACAGGAGAGAACGACAACATGATCTGTGTGGCCTACAAACACCAGTTTGACCTGATCAACGAGAGCACTGGGGACGCATACAGGCTACACCATGTAGACGCCAACCGGGTGAGACCTCCTAACAATATGATTTATGTTGTTATTTACATTGACTTCCACTTACCTGGTTGGTTGACGGAGGAGAGAGCTCAACAATGAAGGGGAATAGTTACAGTTTAGAGGAGAACAGTTAAAGATGGGCCAATGAATGACAATTGAGTAGAATAAATTCAATACAGTGCTCTTCTCTGCCATGTGCACACAGGTCAACTTTGTGGCAGCCATCGATGTGTACGAGGATGGGGAGGCTGGTCTTTTGTTGTGTTACAATTGTGAGTCTCCATTTATCTGGGGTATTTCTACACTGTTAGAAAATAAAGGTACGGTATTGTTAGTTGGGTTATAAAATAATATAACAATACATATAATGTACCTTCAGAGGTGCACATAATGACATCACATGGTACTGTTCGGTAGCTTTAAGGGTACATGTGCGAATAAATAGTATAATGGTACATTTTTGTACCCCATATTTTACCCTAATACTTGTAGGCTGTATTAGGGTAAAACTACCCCTCAAAATAAGGCCTTATGAAGAGTTTAATTATAATGATAACATACACCTTGGAATTCACTTGGTGAAGGCCACAGGAATGAAAATGAACGAATTCAACAACCATGTATCTGTCACAAACACATACAGTCATGGTTGGTAACCTCAAAGGCAAGGCACACTGGGAAATTATATTGGAGGCATGGCTTAGTGGGGTTGTGGCATTCATTAGTTATTTTTGGCCACTCATGAGTAAAAGTGTTATACCAGTTTAAGTGGTCTATCAGAAGTACATGTTTGTCACTTATAGAGAACATATTGCTTTGTCACTGTAGTGTTACGATATAAAGGCAAGGTACTGGAGGAAGGTACTCTCTGAGGTATGAACTGGGGTACAATTATGCACCTATAACTAAAAGTACAAAGGAGATTCCTTACAGTGAGATTCCACCCCAGGGACCAGCGGCTGTACTCCTTTAGGATCAAGTCTAAACCTTTATTTCTGAGGGTGTAGTAACGTTTGAATATATATTATACATTGTCCTCAACACCCATATATACAAGGTTCCCATATATACAAGGTTCCTATATATACAAGGTTCCTATATATACAAGGTTCCTATATATACAAGTTTCCTATATATACAAGGTTCCTATATATACAAGGTTCCCATATATACAAGGTTCCTACATATACAAGGTTCCTATATATACAAGGTTCCTATATATACAAGGTTCCTATATATACAAGGTTCCCATATATACAAGGTTCCTATATATACAAGGTTCCTATATATACAAGGTTCCTATATATACAAGGTTCCTATATATACAAGGTTCCTATATATACAAGGTTCCTATATATACAAGGTTCCTATATATACAAGGTTCCTATATATACAAGGTTCCTATATATACAAGGTTCCTATATATACAAGGTTCCCATATATACAAGGTTCCCATATATACAAGGTTCCTATATATACAAGGTTCCTATATATACAAGGTTCCTATATATACAAGGTTCCTATATATACAAGGTTCCTATATATACAAGGTTCCCATATATACAAGGTTCCTACATATACAAGGTTCCTATATATACAAGGTTCCTATATATACAAGGTTCCTATATATACAAGGTTCCTATATATACAAGGTTCCTATATATACAAGGTTCCTATATATACAAGGTTCCTATATATACAAGGTTCCTATATATACAAGGTTCCTATATATACAAGGTTCCTATATATACAAGGTTCCTACATATACAGGGTTCCTACATATACAAGGTTCCTATATATACAAGGTTCCTATATATACAAGGTTAACGACTGTGTTTCTATATTTAGACTTATGTTTCTAAACTCGTCTTTCTGTGCAGATACTTGTTCCTGTCATGACTTAACAATGACATGGTATAAAGGCATATCGAGTCACTATTATATCCGTTCTGATACTGTATATCTGATATGTTCCCCAGATATCTGTTCCTATAAGAAGGTGTGTCCGTTCAATGGGTCCACCCCTATGATCCAGTCTAACGCCTCTGACTTACACTTCAGCTGGAACCAGATGCCCAACGCCATCGGTGAGTAGCACTGGTAACCATAGCAACCAGCAGCCCCACCCTACCCCTGCCCACACCCCGCTCCCTCCCTTGGTCAGCCCAGCCTCCGGCCCTGGCCTGAGCCCCGTCACCATGGTAACATGCAGCGGGTGGCCACCCAGGCTAGGTCGTCCAGAGTGTTTGTCTGTTGGAGTCTGTGTTTGTTTCTGATGATGAAAGCAGAGAATGGCTGGCTAAAGATACATCACACAAGCTACAGTTTCTCTTATGTTAGTATGTGTATGTTTGTACTGTCATGCTGCTTTGACAAACTCATTTTACCCTTAGGATTCATTTATTAGGACATTATCTATCCAAACCATCTATCCGAATCTATCAGCTCCATTCAGCCAGGTGTTCTTCAGAAGGTTGATGCTGTGCTTTGGAATCAGAATGACTTCATAGTCATGCACTCATTATTACTGTTGATTCTCCGTTCTGCCTGTAAATGCACTTTTTCTGATGCTATGTCAGCACACGGGATGTTAATTCTTTATTCAATAACAGGAAGTTGTTGTTGTGTTAGTGTGTGCGTTTCCCTACATCTTGGCCTTTACCACTGACTCCATTGAGATCCGGCTGGTTGTCAACGGTAACCTGGTCTACACAGCTGTCGTGCCAGAGCTCCAGCTGACTGCCTCCAGGGTGAGTTTGATTGACAGGTGGAAGTGTCCAATCATGATGGTAATGAATCTGAGTTATAAACCGCTTTTCCTACACAACACAAAAGAGAGAGAGAAAGTGTGTACGTGCGCACGTGTGTGTGTGTGTGCGTGTGCGCACGTGTGTGCATGCGTTCACGAGCGTTCATGAGCGTGTCCGTTTGTGAGCATGTGTGTGTGTGTGTGTGTGTGTGTGTGTGTGTGTTCTCAGCAATCTTATTTCAATCAGTTTATTATCCCGGAGGGACCACACATACACACTATCAAACACACACCTCATACACAACAGAAGGGCACATGCAGACTGTACCATTCAACAATATGAAACACTACCTCATCATCTTGTAGCAGGTGTTGGATTCTAGCTTGAAATAGACTGATACATGTTACCATACTAGAACTTATTGATGACTTTACATGTATAAGGAATGTGTATGTTGGGGTCAATGAAGGGTGGATAGGAACTGAAGGGTGGATAGGAACTGAAGGGTGGATAGGAACTGAAGGGTGAATAGAAACTGAAGGGTGGATAGGAACTGAAGGGTGGATAGGAACTGAAGGGTGGATAGGAACTGAAGGGTGGATAGGAACTGAAGGGTGGATAGGAACTGAAGGGTGGATAGGAACTGAAGGGTGGATAGAAACTGAAGGGTGGATAGGAACTGAAGGGTGGATAGGAACTGAAGGGTGGATAGGAACTGAAGGGATAGGAACTGAAGGGATAGGAACTGAAGGGTGGATAGGAACTGAAGGGTGGATAGAAACTGAAGGGTGCATAGGAACTGAAGGGTGGATAGGAACTGAAGGGTGGATAAGAACTGAAGGGTGGATAGAAACTGAAGGGTGCATAGGAACTGAAGGGTGGATAGAAACTGAAGGGTGCATAGGAACTGAAGGGTGCATAGGAACTGAAGGGTGGATAGAAACTGAAGGGTGCATAGGAACTGAAGGGTGGATAAGAACTGAAGGGTGGATAGGAACTGAAGGGTGGATAAGAACTGAAGGGTGGATAGGAACTGAAGGGTGGATAGGAACTGAAGGGTGGATAGGAACTGAAGGGTGGATAGGAACTGAAGGGTGGATAGGAACTGAAGGGTGGATAGGAACTGAAGGGTGGATAGAAACTGAAGAGTGCATAGGAACTGAAGGGTGGATAAGAACTGAAGGGTGGATAGGAACTGAAGGGTGGATAGGAACTGTAGGGATAGGAACTGAAGGGTGGATAGGAACTGAAGGGTGGATAGGAACTGAAGGGTGGATAGGAACTGAAGGGTGGATAGGAACTGAAGGGTGGATAGGAACTGAAGGGTGGATTGGAACTGAAGGGTGGATAGGAACTGAAGGGTGGATAGGAACTGAAGGGTGGATAGAAACTGAAGGGTGGATAGGAACTGAAGGGTGCATAGGAACTGAAGGGTGGATAGAAACTGAAGGGTGGATAGGAACTGAAGGGTGGATAGGAACTGAAGGGTGGATAGGAACTGAAGGGTGGATAGGAACTGAAGGGTGGATAGGAACTGAAGGGTGGATAGAAACTGAAGGGTGCATAGGAACTGAAGGGTGGATAGGAACTGAAGGGTGGATAAGAACTGAAGGGTGGATAGAAACTGAAGGGTGCATAGGAACTGAAGGGTGGATAGAAACTGAAGGGTGCATAGGAACTGAAGGGTGCATAGGAACTGAAGGGTGGATAGAAACTGAAGGGTGCATAGGAACTGAAGGGTGGATAAGAACTGAAGGGTGGATAAGAACTGAAGGGTGGATAGGAACTGAAGGGTGGATAGGAACTGAAGGGTGGATAGGAACTGAAGGGTGGATAGGAACTGAAGGGTGGATAGAAACTGAAGAGTGCATAGGAACTGAAGGGTGGATAAGAACTGAAGGGTGGATAGGAACTGAAGGGTGGATAGGAACTGTAGGGATAGGAACTGAAGGGTGGATAGGAACTGAAGGGTGGATAGGAACTGAAGGGTGGATAGGAACTGAAGGGTGGATAGGAACTGAAGGGTGGATAGGAACTGAAGGGTGGATTGGAACTGAAGGGTGGATAGGAACTGAAGGGTGGATAGGAACTGAAGGGTGGATAGAAACTGAAGGGTGGATAGGAACTGAAGGGTGGATAGGAACTGAAGGGTGGATAGGAACTGAAGGGTGCATAGGAACTGAAGGGTGGATAGGAACTGAAGGGTGGATAGAAACTGAAGGGTGGATAGGAACTGAAGGGTGGATAGGAACTGAAGGGTGGATAGGAACTGAAGGGTGGATAAGAACTGAAGGGTGGATAGGAACTGAAGGGTGGATAAGAACTGAAGGGTGGATAAGAACTGAAGGGATAGGAACTGAAGGGTGGATAGGAACTGAAGGGTGGATAGAAACTGAAGGGTGGATAGGAACTGAAGGGTGGATAGGAACTGAAGGGTGGATAGGAACTGAAGGGTGGATAAGGAAAGTTACTGAATGAGACATGTTTCTAAGGAGGGAGGTGAAGGGTAATAGTTTGTCTCTGATAAGGCAGGCCAGCTGAGGAACTAGGGAGCAGCGAGGAATTCAGCTCGAGGTCAAGTCAACAGATGAAGTGACCTCTGGGAGGGGGGCCAGAAGGGCCCACCCCAACGACCCTCCTACTACCATCCTATCTCACACACATACACTTCCACACCCACCAACGTTCTAGCATCAGGCAGGGCCATGATTACAATCCTGTCTAGCAACAGGGATGTCTAGATGTGTAAGGAGTTGACCCAGCCTAGTAGGAGGTTATAAATATATGTGATTGTGTAATCATGCTTTGTCTTTGCAGCTGTTGGACCCAGTGGGTGAATACATTTGGTTTGAGCTTTTCCTAGTTGTCTGTTTGAGTTTTTACTCTGTTTGTTCAGAACCTAAGACAGGTGATGGCATTATTTCACTAACCAACACCTCTCTCTCTCTCTCTCTCTCTCTCATTATTTCTCTATATCTCTTCATCTTTCCCCACTTTCTCTTTCACTATCTCTCTCTACCTCTATCACTCTTTCTCCTTCTCCACTTTTTCTTTAAATCCCTTCACCTCCCCCCATCCCCTCCATCAGTCAGACATCTACTTTGTGTCGTCCGCTCCGGTCAACTCTGCCTCCAACTGCAGCTCCCGGGACACCAGTTCCCAGAGTTCCCCACAGACGCCCACCGGCTACGAGATGCCCGTGTTCCCATTGCCGCTCGGAGACGGTAAGCCTCACCAAGCAACCAATCACGTTATAGGATGACAACACAATTGGAAACGCACACTTCATCTGTGTCATTTTGGGGGACTGCAGTAGTTAGTGTGTGTGACACACATCATATGTATGCACACGTACTCCAGAGTGCTAGTGTTACTCTGGATAGAGAGTTGGGTGTGGGACCTGAACTGGGCTTTAGAGGCTGAAGGGTGTAGTATATAGCCTGGGACCTGAACTGGGCTTTAGAGGGGGTAGAGTGTAGTATATATCATGGGACCTGAACTGGGCTTTAGAGGGGGTAGAGTGTAGTATATATCATGGGACCTGAACTGGGCTTTAGAAGGGGTAGAGTGTATTATATATCATGGGACCTGAACTGTGCTTTAGAGGTGGTAGAGTGTAGTACAGTATAGAGGGCACTTTGAGGGGTTAAAGGGGAACTCCACTCAAAAACAATATATATATATTTTGTTTCATTAGTCCATTGTTGATACAGTTCCAAAATGTTGTGCATGTCAGCAATAAAGTTTTCAAGATCTTGGACATTCAAGAAGCAATGTGTCACCTGCCACATCATTATGATGATGCAATATACCACAAGATAGTTTTTGAGTTACCCTTTAAGATTCTGCCATCTTTTACCTGGTTCTTCTTCTCTTTTCTATTGGTCAACTCAAGTCTTGGAACACTACTATAACCATTAACATCCCTGTAGCGTTGATCTTTCCAGCTCTGGGGGTGGTGGTGTTAATACTACTGAATGTGTGTGTTCTGTCGTACCGGAGTGTGTGTGTGTATTACATAACCTTGTTCTGGTCCCTGGTTCAGATTCTATACGGATCCCCTATGGTACCAAGCTATCCCTGTACATGTCTAAGGATGCCGAAGGTACTTCAACGAGTCTCCCACTGCTCCTCCGGTTTGTCCCAAATGGCATTGTTTTCCTTATATAGTGCACTACTTCTGACCCGAGCCTCGCCCCCTGTTCAGAAGCAGTGCACTATATAGGGAATCAGGTGCCATTTGGGACACAGCCCTCCCTCTTCATCTAGCTGCACATGCTGCCCTACTAACATGCACGGAAAATACCTCACCTTTCTGTTTTTTTAATATGAAGCGGCATGTTTGACTGAGTGTCAGTTGAATGTTAAGTGAACGTTCTGTCTTCCCCATCACACCTTCTCTCTGTCAGAGTGACTGGAAAATGGAGGGGGTGAAATGTGATGTAGAAATGGATGATAGAGAGGTAGAGAGATGTGGATTCAGAAAGGTATGCATGTGACAGAGATGGGAGAATGTTTGAGAGAGAGAGAGAAAAGAGGGGGAATGAAAGAGAGAGCGAGACAGAGGGGAGGAGAAGACACGTCTACCGCAGCATGATTTACAGATTGCACTGTCACCATGGAAACTTTTGTCAAAACCCCCTCTCCCATTCAGAGTGGTGGTCTAAATAGAGGTGCCACAATCTAGGGGGAAGGAGGGAGAGATTGGGTGGGGACTGACAAAAACTCCCATCCTCTAACCGACTGCCTGTGCCTGCCGTGTCTGCTCTATGGGGAGAGCTGCTTTAACACTGGTAGACAATTGGCTCAGTTTCAGATCAGATTTGTTGACATCAGTAACATGTGAATACAAAATGCTGAGACTGATGTGTGGATTGGACTGTCAAACTACCTCTAGTAGTATTCCACCAATCCTGAACCATGTTTAGTCATGGAATCACATCTTATTCTGATTTGAGGATTGGACAGTTATAAAATATAACAAATCAAATATTCAAAAACTCATATGGAACCTTTATTTTGTTAGATTGTAGGTCATTTTCCCTGGAGCAGAAACGCATGTGGAATATATAGATCCACGCGATTATATATCCCAGATGGCTGCATGCTTTTTGTTGTTGGTATATTTCATATCTATTTGGTTTATTATTAACATTTCTGTCTGTCTGGTATTGTTACGGGAGAGAGGGGTCGGTAACAGTGAGTCAGTGAACCTGTCATAACAAAAGGAGTGACCCCTTTTCTCCCAGAATGCTGTTTGCGTCACCTTTGACCCCGTGACATTTCAGAACTGTGGTCTGTTTGGCGCAATGCAGCCTTCCATCACATCAGACAGTCACATAGCTGCGTGTGCGTTACTATTGCCATCCTGTCTTGATCGAGTGAAACGCTGCATTAGAATATGAGCATTCACTGCCACCTAGTGGTTAGATTAACCATTGCAAGTCAATACACCTACATCATGTTCATTAGTAACGTAACAAAATGTTTTGCAACGTTCTTTTGGCATGTTGGGTGCCTAAAGTGCCCACCCCTGCTATAGCTACCACTGGAATACAACAGACTGTAGAGACTGGAATACAACAGACTGTAGAGACTGGAATACAGCAGACTATAGAGACTGGAATACAGCAGACTACAGAGACTGGAATACAGCAGACTATAGAGACTGGAATACAGCAGACTATAGAGACTGGAATACAGCAGACTATAGAGACTGGAATACAGCAGACTACAGAGACTGGAATACAGCAGACTATAGAGACTGGAATACAGCAGACTACAGAGACTGGAATACAGCAGACTATAGAGACTGGAATACAGCAGACTATAGAGACTGGAATACAGCAATTTACAGAGACTGGATTACAGCAGACTACAGAGACTGGAGTACAGCAGACTACAGAGACTGGAATACAGCAGACTATAGAGACTGGAATACAGCAGACTATAGAGACTGGAATACAGCAGACTATAGAGACTGGAATACAGCTGACTATAGAGACTGGAATACAGCAGACTACAGAGACTGGAATACAGCAGACTATTGAGAGTGGAATACAGCAGACTACAGAGACTGGAATACAGCAGACTATAGAGACTGGAATACAGCAGACTACAGAGACTGGAATACAGCAGACTACAGAGACTGGAATACAGCCGACTATAGAGACTGGAATACAGCAGACTATAGAGACTGGAATACAGCTGACTATAGAGACTGGAATACAGCAGACTACAGAGACTGGAATACAGCAGACTATTGAGACTGGAATACAGCCGACTATAGAGACTGGAATACAGCAGACTATAGAGACTGGAATACAGCAGACTATAGAGACTGGAATACAGCAGACTACAGAGACTGGAATACAGCAGACTATAGAGACTGGAATACAGCAGACTACAGAGACTGGAATACAGCAGACTATAGAGACTGGAATACAGCAGACTATTGAGAGTGGAATACAGCAGACTACAGAGACTGGAATACAGCAGACTATAGAGACTGGAATACAGCAGACTACAGAGACTGGAATACAGCAGACTACAGAGACTGGAATACAGCCGACTATAGAGACTGGAATACAGCAGACTATAGAGAATGGAATACAGCAGACTATAGAGACTGGAATACAGCAGACTATTTTTTATTTTATTTTTATTTCACCTTTATTTAACCAGGTAGGCTAGTTGAGAACAAGTTCTCATTTGCAACTGCGACCTGGCCAAGATAAAGCATAGCAGTGTGAGCATACAACAAAGAGTTACACATGGAGTAAACAATTAACAAGTCAATAACACAGTAGAAAACGAAGGGGGGGTCTATATACAATGTGTGCAAAAGGCATGAGGAGGTAGGCAAATAATTACAATTTTGCAGATTAACACTGGAGTGATAAAAGATCAGATGGTCATGTACAGGTAGAGATATTGGTGTGCAGAAGAGCAGAAAAGTAAATAAATAAAAACAGTACGGGGATGAGGTAGGTGAAAAGGGTGGGCTATTTACCAATAGACTATGTACAGCTGCAGCGATCGGTTAGCTGCTCAGATAGCTGATGTTTGAAGTTGGTGAGGGAGATGAAAGTCTCCAACTTCAGCGATTTTTGCAATTCGTTCCAGTCACAGGCAGCAGAGTACTGGAACGAAAGGCGGCCAAATGAGGTGTTGGCTTTAGGGATGATCAGTGAGATACACCTGCTGGAGCGCGTGCTACGGATGGGTGTTGCCATCGTGACCAGTGAGCTGAGATAAGGCGGAGCTTTACCTAGCATAGACTTGTAGATGACCTGGAGCCAGTGGGTCTGGCGACGAATATGTAGCGAGGGCCAGCCGACTAGAGCATACAAGTCGCAGTGGTGGGTAGTATAAGGTGCTTTAGTGACAAAACGGATGGCACTGTGATAGACTGCATCCAGTTTGCTGAGTAGAGTGTTGGAAGCCATTTTGTAGATGACATCGCCGAAGTCGAGGATCGGTAGGATAGTCAGTTTTACTAGGGTAAGCTTGGCGGCTTGAGTGAAGGAGGCTTTGTTGCGGAATAGAAAGCCGACTCTTGATTTGATTTTCGATTGGAGATGTTTGATATGAGTCTGGAAGGAGAGTTTGCAGTCTAGCCAGACACCTAGGTACTTATAGACGTCCACATATTCTAGGTCGGAACCATCCAGGGTGGTGATGCTAGTCGGGCATGCAGGTGCAGGCAGCGACCGGTTGAAAAGCATGCATTTGGTTTTACTAGCGTTTAAGAGCAGTTGGAGGCCACGGAAGGAGTGTTGTATGGCATTGAAGCTTGTTTGGAGGTTAGATAGCACAGTGTCCAAAGACGGGCCGAAAGTATATAGAATGGTGTCGTCTGCGTAGAGGTGGATCAGGGAATCGCCCGCAGCAAGAGCAACATCATTGATATACACAGAGAAAAGAGTCGGCCCGAGAATTGAACCCTGTGGCACCCCCATAGAGACTGCCAGAGGACCGGACAGCATGCCCTCCGATTTGACACACTGAACTCTGTCTGCAAAGTAATTGGTGAACCAGGCAAGGCAGTCATCCGAAAAACCGAGGCTACTGAGTCTGCCGATAAGAATATGGTGATTGACAGAGTCGAAAGCCTTGGCGAGGTCGATGAAGACGGCTGCACAGTACTGTCTTTTATCGATGGCGGTTATGATGTCGTTTAGTACCTTGAGTGTGGCTGAGGTGCACCCATGACCGGCTCGGAAACCAGATTGCACAGCGGAGAAGGTACGGTGGGATTCGAGATGGTCAGTGACCTGTTTGTTGACTTGGCTTTCGAAGACCTTAGATAGGCAGGGCAGGATGGATATAGGTCTGTAACAGTTTGGGTCCAGGGTGTCTCCCCCTTTGAAGAGGGGGATGACTGCGGCAGCTTTCCAATCCTTGGGGATCTCAGACGAGATGAAAGAGAGGTTGAACAGGCTGGTAATAGGGGTTGCGACAATGGTGGCAGATAGTTTCAGAAATAGAGGGTCCAGATTGTCAAGCCCAGCTGATTTGTACGGGTCCAGGTTTTGCAGCTCTTTCAGAACATCTGCTATCTGGATTTGGGTAAAGGAGAACCTGGAGAGGCTTGGGCGAGGAGCTGCGGGGGGGGCGGAGCTGTTGGCCGAGGTTGAAGTAGCCAGGCGGAAGGCATGGCCAGCCGTTGAGAAATGCTTATTGAAGTTTTCGATAATCATGGATTTATCAGTGGTGACCGTGTTACCTAGCCTCAGTGCAGTGGGCAGCTGGGAGGAGGTGCTCTTGTTCTCCATGGACTTCACAGTGTCCCAGAACTTTTTGGAGTTGGAGCTACAGGATGCAAACTTCTGCCTGAAGAAGCTGGCCTTAGCTTTCCTGACTGACTGCGTGTATTGGTTCCGGACTTCCCTGAACAGTTGCATATCACGGGGACTATTCGATGCTATTGCAGTCCGCCACAGGATGTTTTTGTGCTGGTCGAGGGCAGTCAGGTCTGGGGTGAACCAAGGGCTGTATCTGTTCTTAGTTCTGCATTTTTTGAACGGAGCATGCTTATCTAAAATGGTGAGGAAGTTACTTTTAAAGAATGACCAGGCATCCTCAACTGACGGGATGAGGTCAATGTCCTTCCAGGATACCCGGGCCAGGTCGATTAGAAAGGCCTGCTCACAGAAGTGTTTTAGGGAGCGTTTGACAGTGATGAGGGGTGGTCGTTTGACTGCGGCTCCGTAGCGGATACAGGCAATGAGGCAGTGATCGCTGAGATCCTGGTTGAAGACAGCGGAGGTGTATTTGGAGGGCCAGTTGGTCAGGATGACGTCTATGAGGGTGCCCTTGTTTACAGAGTTAGGGTTGTACCTGGTGCGTTCCTTGATGATTTGTGTGAGATTGAGGGCATCTAGCTTAGATTGTAGGACTGGCGGGGTATAGAGACTGGAATACAGCAGACTATAGAGACAGGAATACAGCAGACTACAGAGACTGGAATACAGCAGACTATAGAGACTGGAATACAGCAGACTATTGAGACTGGAATACAGCAGACTATAGAGACTGGAATACAGCAGACTATAGAGACTGGAATACAGCAGACTATAGAGACTGGAATACAGCAGACTATAGAGACTGGAATACAGCAGACTATAGAGACTGGAATACAGCAGACTATAGAGACTGGAATACAGCAGACTATAGAGACTGGAATACAGCAGACTACAGAGACTGGAATACAGCAGACTATAGAGACTGGAATGCGGTGCTGCTACGAAGATGTTAAGTATCCAATTACTCTGACTCAAACAGTTGTTTAATTATTGATCCCAAACGTTGAATAATTGATGGATAGCTGTAAATGTCTGTAACTGAGTAGTCGTATTATATTACACAGTGTTGAAATGGCGACGATGATGAATTCATAAGTTGATCGCACAATGTGTCACTGTGAGTCATGTTGTTAATCAGTTTAGATAGAGGAGGCTTGATTGGAACATGACATGATCATGTTCTTCATGTTCGTGTTCTTATACATATGTTCCTCTAGTGTGTGTGTGCGCGTGGGCGTGTGGTAAACTAACCAGTCTAAGGAGGTCTCCATAACTTAATTGCCTGAAGTTGCTTGGTGTTGAAATGATGTCTCTCTCACCGCATTACCTTTTCTGTATCTCTCCTCCTCCATCCATCCCCACTCTCTCTGTATCTCTCCTTCTCCATCCATCCCCACTCTCTGTGTATCTCTCCTTCTCCATCCATCCCCACTCTCTCTGTATCTCTCCTCCTCCATCCATCCCCACTCTCTCTGTATCTCTCCTTCTCCATCCATCCCCACTCTC
Source organism: Oncorhynchus kisutch (assembly GCF_002021735.2). Taxonomy (NCBI): domain Eukaryota; kingdom Metazoa; phylum Chordata; class Actinopteri; order Salmoniformes; family Salmonidae; genus Oncorhynchus; species Oncorhynchus kisutch. The sequence continues at coordinate 34,179,040 of NC_034196.2, forward strand.
TCTGTATCTCTCCTTCTCCATCCATCCCCACTCTCTCTGTATCTCTCCTTCTCCATCCATCCCCACTCTCTCTGTATCTCTCCTCCTCCATCCATCCCCACTCTCTGTATCTCTCCTTCTCCATCCATCCCCACTCTCTCTGTATCTCTCCTCCTCCATCCATCCCCACTCTCTGTATCTATCCTCCTCCATCCATCCCCACTCTCTGTATCTCTCCTCCTCCATCCATCCCCACTCTCTGTATCTCTCCTTCTCCATCCATCCCCACTCTCTGTATCTCTCCTCCTCCATCCATCCCCACTCTCTGTATCTCTCCTTCTCCATCCATCCCCACTCTCTGTATCTCTCCTTCTCCATCCATCCCCACTCTCTGTATCTCTCCTTCTCCATCCATCCCCACTCTCTGTATCTCTCCTCCTCCATCCATCCCCACTCTCTGTATCTCTCCTCCTCCATCCATCCCCACTCTCTGTATCTCTCCTCCTCCATCCATCCCCACTCTCTGTATCTCTCCTCCTCCATCCATCCCCACTCTCTGTATCTCTCCTTCACCCTCCATCCCCACTCTCTGTATCTCTCCTTCACCCTCCAGGTGAGACACAGTGTAAGCATATCTTCAAGATCCCACTGAGTAACCTAGTGGGCCGCAGCATCGAGAGGCCCCTCAAGTCCCCACTGGTCAACAAGGTGGTGACGGGCCTAACAGCCCCCGCGGGGGCCCTCATGCAGGGGTCCTCACACACCCTGTCTCTGTCCCGCATGGAGATCAAAGAAATCGCCAGTCGCACCCGTAAGGAGCTTCTGGGTGAGTGAGGCACCAAGACTGGACTGTACACACACACACACACACACACACACACACACACACACACACACACACACACACACACACACACACACACACACACACACAGCATTCAGAAAGTTATCATTTGTTTTAATTAGTTCTTGTCACCCCCTCTTTCCCATCACAGCCACCATAGAGTAATTTAGCTTGTAGGTTATAGCTGTGTTTGACTACCCATACTAACATACTGTATACTTAATACTATACTTCTACTAACATACAGTCGTGGCCAAAAGTTTAGAGAATAACACAAATGTAAATGTTCACAAAGTTGGCTGCTTCAATGTCTAGATATTTTTGTCAGATGTTACTATGGAATACTGAAGTATAATTACAAGCATTTCATAAGTGTCAAAGGCTTTTATTGACAATTACATGAAGTTGATGCAAAGAGTCAATATTTGCAGTGTTGACCCTTCTTTTTCAAGACCTCTGCAATCCACCCTGGCATGCTGTCAATTAACTTCTGGGCCACATCCTGACTGATGGCAGCCCATTCTTGCATAATCAATGCTTGGAGTTTATCAGAATTTGTGGGTTTTCGTTTGTCCACCCGCCTCTTGAGGATTGACCACAATTTCTCAATGGGAATAAGGTCTGGGGAGTTTCCTGGCCATGGACCCAAAATATCAATGTTTTGTTCCCCGAGCCACTTAGTTATCCCTTTTGCCTTATGGCAAGGTGCTCCATCATGCTGGAAAAGGCATTGTTCGTCACCAAACTGTTCCTGGATGGTTGGGAGAAATTGCTCTCGGAGGATGTGTTGGTACCATTCTTTATTCATGGCCGTGTTCTTAGGCAAAATTGTGAGTGAGACCACTCCCTTGGCTGAGAAGCAACCCCACACATGAATGGTCTCAGGATGCTTTAGTGTTGGCATGACACAGGACTGATGGTAGCGCTCACCTTGTCTTCTCCGGACAAGTTTTTTTCCGGATGCCCCAAACAATCGGAAAGGGGATTCATCAGAGAAAATTACTTTACCCCAGTCCTCAGCAGTCCAATCCCTGTACCTTTTGCAGAATATCAGTCTGTCCCTGATGTTTTTCCTGGAGAGAAGTGGCTTCTTTGCTGCCCTTCTTGACACCAGGCCATCCTCCAAAAGTCTTTGCCTCACTGTGTGCTGATGCACTCACACCTGCCTGCTGCCATTCCTGAGCAAGCTCTGTATTGGTGGTGTCCCGATCCCGCAGCTGAATCAACTTTAGGAGACGGTCCTGGCGCTTGCTGGACTTTCTTGGGCGCCCTGAAGCCTTCTTCACAATAATTGAACCGCTCTCCTTGAAGTTCTTGATGATCCGATAAATGGTTGATTTGGGTGCAATCTTACTGGCAGCAATATCCTTGCCTGTGAAGCCCTTTTTGTGCTAAGCAATGATGACGGCCCTGTGTTTCCTTGCAGGTAACCATGGTTGACAGAACAATGATTCCCAGCACCACCCTCCTTTTGAAGCTTCCAGTCTGTTATTCGAACTCAATCAGCATGACAGAGTGATCTCCAGCCTTGTCCTCGTCAACACTCACACCTGTGTTAACGAGAGAATCACTGACATGATGCCATCTGGTCCTTTTGTGGCAGGGTTGAAATGCAGTGGAAATCTTGTTTTGGGATTCAGTTCATTTGCATGGCAAAGAGGGACTTTGCAATTAATTGCAATTCATCTGATCACTCTTCATAACATTCTGGAGTATATGCAAATTGGCATCATACAAACTGAGGCAGCAGATGTTGTAAAATTAATATTTTGTGCCCAGTCTATGCACAGCGTTCAGTCCGGCGCCATGGTCGGATCCGGGGTCTGGGGGGGCTACGACCGGCAACGGAGCTGCCACCAACACTAGTCACCTCCCCTAACCCCTCCTTTTGGTTTCAGTCCGGTACGTCATGTGCCGGTTCCTCGCACTCTCCCTGAAGTGCATGTCACCAGTCCTGTGCCGGCTCCACGCACCAGGCCTCCAGGGCGCCTCCCCAGTCCGGTACGTCCTGTGCCAGCTCCCTCCACTCGCCCTGAAGCGCGTGTCACCAGTCTGGCGCCACCTGTGCCGGCTCCACGCATCAGGCCTCCAGTGGGCCTCCCCAGTCCCACTCCAAGGCCGGAGCCTTGGGCAGGTGCCTTCCTCTGCGCCGATGCCCAGTCCAGGCACGCTCCAAGGCCGGAGCCTTCCTCTGCGCAAGTGCACAGTCCAGGCGCGGTGTCCAGTCCCGCTCCATGGCCCGGAGCTCTCCTCTGCGCCGGTGCCCAGTCCGGGCTCGGCGTCCAACCCAGCTCCTAGGCCGGAGCCTTCCTCTGCGCCAATGTCCAGTCCTAGCACGGCGTCCAGTCCCGCTCCAAGGCCGGAGCCTTCCTATGCGCCGGTGCCCAGTCCAGGCACGGCGTCCAACCCAGCTCCAGGGCCGGAGCCCTCCTCTGCGCCGGTGCCCAGTCCAGGCACAGCATTCAGCCCAGCGCCATGGTCGGATCTGGGGTCTGGGGGGGCTACGACCCGCACCGGAGCCACCACCAACACTAGTCACCCCCCCTAACTCCCCCTTTTGGTTTCAGTCCGGTACGTCCTGTGCCGGTTCCTCGCACTCTCCCTGAAGTGCATGTCACCAGTCCGGTGCCACCTGTGCCGGCTCCACGCACCAGGCCTCCAGTGCGTCTCCCCAGTCCGGTAGTCCTGTGCCAGCTGCAGGGAGGAGGCTTCTCATGTAAACATGCATGAAATCAAGGCATTTACGGTTACAGAAGTCAAGAAATGAGAGCGCCTAGGTACACACAGGGCCTGGGTTAACCTCCACATCACCCTAGGAACAGAGGAGGAGTTGGATGAGGGTACGGCTAAAGGCTATCAAAACTGGTCGTCTAGTGCGTTGGGGACAGAAAATGGGCGTGGTAGAATAGATTCAGGGCATAATGTACTATGGAGGTAAACCTAGGCATTGAGTAAGAGAGGTTGCATCTCTGGAGATACTAGTTATGCTAGGTGAGATCACCCCATGTGTGGGAGGTGGGACAAAAGAGGTATCTGAGCATGTTGAGTAGGGCTAGGGGCTCCGCAGTAAAATAAAACAATGATAACTACCCTAAACAACAGTATACAAGGCATATTGACATTAGAGAGAGACATAAAGCGAGGCATAAAGCAATCGCAAGTGTTGATTGGAACAGCTAGCTAAGACAACGGGTAAGACAGCAACAGCTAATCAGCTAAGACAACAACAACAGGTAAAATGGCGATGAATGGGCAGAGAGGGTCAGTTAACTACACACAGGGCCTGAATTTGAGGCTGGGGCCAACAGATAAACAAAACAAACTAAATGGAGTACCGTGATTGATGAACAGTCCAGCAGGCATGAGCTATGTAGCCAGGTGATCATAGGGTCCAGTGAACAGCTATAGATGAAACAGGGAAGTCATTACTACGCTAGCAAGTGGGAGACACGGCGTTCATAAGTTAGCAGGCCGGGGCTAGCAGAAGCATCTTCATTGACTGGTTGAGGGCACATCAGATGGAATTATGTCATCAGACCAATCGTGGATCTGCGGGGCTCCATGTCGACAAAGGGTCTAGGCCAATTGGCAAAAGAGGTAATGTAGCTGGAGTAATATAGTTTGCTACCCGGGAGATGCCCCTGGCTCAAAGGCTAACTGGTGCTAGCTTCGGGACAAGGGCGTTAGCCACTATGGTTACTCAGTAGCAGCTAACTAGTTGCTATGATCCGATGCAAAGGTCCAGAGCTTACGGCAGGAATCCGGCGATGTAGTGGCTTCTAGTCGTGTTAGTGAAGAGTTCGGGAGACATCAGCTGTATAGCCGAGTGATCATAGCCACTGAGCAGGCCGGGAGATGGGTCTGGTTCTAAGGCTAGCTTTGGGGCTGGGCCTCTCGGTAGCAGCTAGATAGCTGCGAGGATCTGGAATAATGGTCCAGTAATGGAGTAATCTGGAGTAATGGTGGAGAAAAGCAGTCCTGACGTTGTGCAGACTGGCGGGTATTATCCAGGGTAAAAGCGGCTGGTGTCTGAGCTAGAGGTAAAAGCCAGCTAAAAGCATGCTAACCAGCTAATTAGCTGGTTAGCATCTGATGGCTAGCTTCTGATGGAGGTTCTAGCTATGAGGTCTAAAAAATAGCGGATCCGTATCACATTGGGTGAGACTGGTTGCCGGAAGGTATATTTAATTAAAAAATGGAAAAAGAGATTGAAATATATACAAAAACGACGAAAAAAATACAATTTACATGGGACAACGATATACATACTTCATATGTTGGCGAATTTAGTATGACATCCGGGAACTTTTGGCATACTAACTATATCCATACTATGACCAATAAGCATACTATATAATCAATTCACATCACAAATAGTATGGTTAGTGCGGTTGGTATGAGTATTACAGTTTTTCCCAATTGCTAAAACACAATTTTGCAAACTAGGCTGGTTTTATCAAAATACTTAACACAATTCACAAAACCACACACCCAAACTGCAAAATACCTCATATATCCTGCAACATGAAGCACTGCAACCAAAACTACAGATAGCATTATCAAAATCAAACATTTGCACAAAATGGCACACACTTAATTCATATTACCAGATGTTTGTCTAACCAACTACACACTGTTGGGCATAATGAAAAGCACTCATCTTTAGTATGCTTAGTTCAAATTGTAGAAAATTCTTCAGATGCACAGGAATATTTGCAGATACACACACATGCTGTTGAAACATTTTATTTTTCACCAAACAAGTCAGTGCAACATATGCACAGCAGATATATTTACATTGGACTGAACAAAAATATGCTCACAAAAAAACAGTAAACTGAAAAAGAAAATTGCAGAAAGAAATGTGCAGAAAAAATACTGTATATAGAAAAAAAGCGACAAAAAAAAACAGAAAAATAATTAGGCAGCATCTTGCCGCACAGCTGGGTCTGGCCACAACGCCTCGTCCACATCACAGGCAATATCTTCCCTTGCCAGACATCGAGGGAAGAAGCGCCTTGAGTGCCTTATCCATCCCTGAATCGCACCCACATCAATCTCATCACATGCCTCTTCCATAGCCTGCACAAGAGGCCTGCGCACAAAGGGCTGCCGGTCGTATACCTTCCACGTATACCTTCCACGTATATCTTCCACGTATACCTTCCACGTATACCTTCCACCGCCGTGCCGAAAATAACTCTTCTATGGGGTTCAGAAATGGTGAGTATGGTGGGAGGTATTGCACGAGAAATGGTGGGTGGTCAGCAAACCAGTTTTGGACTGGGGCTGCACGATGAAAGCTCACGTTGTCCCATACTACAACGTAGTATCATTCATACGCTCTGGTGGTATGAGAATGTTGTGGAGTCTGTCCAGGAATGTGAGAATATATATGGGCTGTGTTGTATGGTCCAAGGTTGGCATGAAGGTGGAGGACACCATGCGTATTGGAGATGGCACATTGTGATGTTCCCAACCACGTTGGCCAGGAACATCTATAATGGCTCTGTGGCCAATGACGTTTCTCCCCCTTCTTCTGCTGTTTGCTAGGTTGAACCCAGCCTCATCTATAAAGATCAACTCATGTGGGATTGCATGAGCATCCATTTCCAGTACTCCCTGAAAACAAAGAACAAAAGCAGTCAATATGGTGTTATCCAGTACACTGGGAAACAATGTTGTGTGTAGTGTACTGCAGTCAATATGGTGTTATCCAGTACACTGGGAAACAATGTTGTGTGTAGTGTACTGCAGTCAATATGGTGTTATCCAGTACACTGGGAAACAATGTTGTGTGTAGTGTACTGCAGTCAATATGGTGTTATCCAGTACACTGGGAAACAATGTTGTGTGTAGTGTACTGCAGTCAATATGGTGTTATCCAGTACACTGGGAAACAATGTTGTGTATAGTGTACTGCAGTCAATATTGTACTTACATCCACATATGCTCGTCTGACCTCTTTGTTTCTTTGAGAGTTTCTCTCAAACGGCACCTTATAAAGTTGTTTCATTGTGATTCGGTTTCGCTTGAGAATGCGAGCCAAAGTGGACAGACTGACTCGTTGAATGTTGTTGAATATGGTGTTGTCTTGAATGATGTGGCTTTGAATTTCTCGTAATCTGATTTCATTATTTTCCAAAACCAAGTTTACAATGGCAGCTTCCTGTACCCCGGTGAACATGTGGCCCCTTCCTCCACCATGGTTGGTCCCTTCCTGTACCCCGGTGAACATGTGGCCCCTTCCTCCACCATGGTTGCCTCTCTCAGTCCTTTAGAAAAACTAAAAAACTCAAATATAGGGCTTGGACAATGCAGCCTAAAGATATTTCCCCCACAGTAGAGTAAAATCTACAGGAAATTTGTGCAGTTAGTGTATGACATCAGCCATTCATGAAGTAAACAGGTGTCACCCAACTGATACACTATGACATGGGGTGTACTACATAGTGTGAAAGAAATGTTGGTTACATACCTGTACTCCAGTCTAAATGTCCGGATGACACAGGCGACAGTAAAACGGCTCAAGTTGGGCTGCACTCTCTGTCCAGCCTCTCACATTGTCAGCCCATGGTTGATGACATGATCAACTAAGGTTGCTCTGATTTCATTTGAAAGTTGTTGTCTTCTTTGGCCATGAACTCCTCTACCAGCTCTACCCCTACCTCTCACTCTTCCTCCCCCTCTCATTCTCACCCTCCCTCTTCCTCTTCCTCTCTGCAATGGCTTCCATTGTTGTTGTAAAACAAAAGGTGCTTACCTGTGGTCTTTTCCTAGTGCTTACTTCCTGATTTAAGTGGTAACATTTAACCATTGAGGTGTTTGGCCAGGTGGCACATGTATTGGCCAATTAGCTCATGTAGTGTGATTTTGAATGGCAGTGTTTTGAAATGGCAAACATGTGACTTTATGTCAGATTGTTGTGTCTTATGCAGAGAACTGTGTGCAGTGCATTTAAAAAGTGCCATTTTGAATTGCCAAATGTGTGTAAAGCAGAAAATGTGTTTAGACTATTGGAGACTTGAGAAGAGGTTTTGCTCTCTGTGTGTCAGTTTAAATAATTGTGCTGTGCATGTCATTTTAGTGTGTTAGCAATTGGAAAAACTGTATAACACAGCTTATGTTTCCATTTACAAGCACCTACAGGTGACAGCGACACATACAGTATATTTACTATATGTTTCCCATGAGGGAATGAAACCGTCAACCCTTGTGTTGCAAGCACACTAACCTATCTAACCCACTAGAACCATCCCAGCATACTAATCTACTGTAACCCACTAGAACCATCCCGGCATACTAATCTACTGTAACCCACTAGAACCATCCCAGCATACTAATCTATCTAACCCACTAGAACCATCCCAGCATACTAATCTACTGTAACCCACTAGAACCATCCCAGCATACTAATCTACTGTAACCCACTAGAACCATCCCAGCATACTAATCTACTGTAACCCACTAGAACCATCCCAGCACACTAATCTACTGTAACCCACTAGAACCATCCCAGCACACTAATCTACTGTAACCCACTAGAACCATCCCAGCACACTAATCTACTGTAACCCACTAGAACCATCCCAGCACACTAATCTATCTAACCCACTAGAACCATCCCAGCACACTAACCTATCTAACCCACTAGAATCATCCCAGCATACTAACCTGCTGTAACCCACTAGAACCATCCCAGCATACTAATCTATCTAACCCACTAGAACCATCCCAGCACACTAACCTATCTAACCCACTAGGACCATCCCAGCATACTAACCTATCTAACCCACTAGAACCATCCCAGAACACTAACCTATCTAACCCACTAGAACCATCCCAGCATACTAATCTACTGTAACCCACTAGAACCATCCCAGCACACTAACCTATCTAACCCACTAGAACCATCCCAGTATACTAAACTACTGTAACCCACTAGAACCATCCCAGCATACTAATCTACTGTAACCCACTAGAACCATCCCAGCATACTAATCTACTGTAACCCACTAGAACCATCCCAGCATACTAACCTACTGTAACCCACTAGAACCATCCCAGCATACGAACCTACTGTAACCCACTAGAACCATCCCAGCATACTAATCTACTGTAACCCACTAGAACCATCCCAGCACACTAACCTATCTAACCCACTAGAACCATCCCAGCATACTAATCTACTGTAACCCACTAGAACCATCCCAGCACACTAATCTACTAAACCCACTAGAACCATCCCAGCATACTAATCTACTGTAACCCACTAGAACCATCCCAGCACACTAACCTATCTAACCCACTAGAACCATCCCAGCACACTAACCTATCTAACCCACTAGAACCATCCCAGCACACTAACCTATCTAACCCACTAGAACCATCCCAGCATACTAATCTACTGTAACCCACTAGAACCATCCCAGCACACTAATCTACTAAACCCACTAGAACCATCCCAGCATACTAATCTACTGTAACCCACTAGAACCATCCCAGCACACGAATCTACTGTAACCCACTAGAACCATCCCATCACACTAATCTACTATAACCCACTAGAACCATCCCAGCACACTAATCTACTGTACCCCACTAGAACCATTCCAGCACACTAATCTACTGTAACCCACTAGAACCATCCCAGCACACTAACCTATCTAACCCACTAGAACCATCCCAGCATACTAATCTACTGTAACCCACTAGAACCATCCCAGCACACTAATCTACTGTAACCCACTAGAACCATCCCAGCACACTAATCTACTATAACCCACTAGAACCATCCCAGCACACTAACCTGCTGTAACCCACTAGAGCCATCCCAGCATACTAATCTACTGTAACCCACTAGAACCATCCCAGCACACTAATCTACTGTAACCCACTAGAACCATCCCAGCACACTAATCTACTGTAACCCACTAGAACCATCCCAGCACACTAATCTATCTAACCCACTAGAACCATCCCAGCATACTAACCTGCTGTAACCCACTAGAACCATCCCAGCATACTAATCTATCTAACCCACTAGAACCATCCCAGCACACTAACCTATCTAACCCACTAGAACCATCCCAGCATACTAATCTATCTAACCCACTAGAACCATCCCAGCACAGTAACCTATCTAACCCACTAGAACCATCCCAGCATACTAATCTATCTAACCCACTAGAACCATCCCAGCACACTAACCTATCTAACCCACTAGAACCATCCCAGCACACTAACCTATCTAACCCACTAGAACCATCCCAGCACACTAACCTATCTAACCCACTAGGACCATCCCAGCATACTAACCTATCTAACCCACTAGAACCATCCCAGAACACTAACCTATCTAACCCACTAGAACCATCCCAGCATACTAATCTACTGTAACCCACTAGAACCATCCCAGCACACTAACCTATCTAACCCACTAGAACCATCCCAGTATACTAAACTACTGTAACCCACTAGAACCATCCCAGCATACTAATCTACTGTAACCCACTAGAACCATCCCAGCATACTAATCTACTGTAACCCACTAGAACCATCCCAGCATACTAACCTACTGTAACCCACTAGAACCATCCCAGCATACGAACCTACTGTAACCCACTAGAACCATCCCAGCATACTAATCTACTGTAACCCACTAGAACCATCCCAGCACACTAACCTATCTAACCCACTAGAACCATCCCAGCATACTAATCTACTGTAACCCACTAGAACCATCCCAGCACACTAATCTACTGTAACCCACTAGAACCATCCCATCACACTAATCTACTATAACCCACTAGAACCATCCCAGCACACTAATCTACTGTACCCCACTAGAACCATCCCAGCACACTAATCTACTGTAACCCACTAGAACCATCCCAGCACACTAACCTATCTAACCCACTAGAACCATCCCAGCATACTAATCTACTGTAACCCACTAGAACCATCCCAGCACACTTATCTACTGTAACCCACTAGAACCATCCCAGCACACTAATCTACTATAACCCACTAGAACCATCCCAGCACACTAACCTGCTGTAACCCACTAGAGCCATCCCAGCATACTAATCTACTGTAACCCACTAGAACCATCCCAGCACACTAACCTATCTAACCCACTAGAACCATCCCAGCACACTAACCTATCTAACCCACTAGAACCATCCCAGCATACTAATGTACTGTAACCCACTAGAACCATCCCAGCACACTAACCTATCTAACCCACTAGAACCATCCCAGCACACTAACCTATCTAACCCACTAGAACCATCCCAGCATACTAATCTACTGTAACCCACTAGAACCATCCCAGCACACTAATCTACTAGAACCCACTAGAACCATCCCAGCATACTAATCTACTGTAACCCACTAGAACCATCCCAGCACACTAATCTACTGTAACCCACTAGAACCATCCCAGCACACTAATCTACTATAACCCACTAGAACCATCCCAGCACACTAATCTACTGTACCCCACTAGAACCATCCCAGCACACTAATCTACTGTAACCCACTAGAACCATCCCAGCACACTAACCTATCTAACCCACTAGAACCATCCCAGCATACTAATCTACTGTAACCCACTAGAACCATCCCAGCACACTAATCTACTGTAACCCACTAGAACCATCCCAGCACACTAATCTACTATAACCCACTAGAACCATCCCAGCACACTAACCTGCTGTAACCCACTAGAGCCATCCCAGCATACTAATCTACTGTAACCCACTAGAACCATCCCAGCACACTAACCTATCTAACCCACTAGAACCATCCCAGCATACTAATCTACTGTAACCCACTAGAACCATCCCAGCACACTAATCTACTAGAACCCACTAGAACCATCCCAGCATACTAATCTACTGTAACCCACTAGAACCATCCCAGCACACTAATCTACTGTAACCCACTAGAACCATCCCATCACACTAATCTACTATAACCCACTAGAACCATCCCAGCACACTAATCTACTGTACCCCACTAGAACCATCCCAGCACACTAATCTACTGTAACCCACTAGAACCATCCCAGCACACTAACCTATCTAACCCACTAGAACCATCCCAGCATACTAATCTACTGTAACCCACTAGAACCATCCCAGCACACTTATCTACTAGAACCCACTAGAACCATCCCAGCACACTAATCTACTGTACCCCACTAGAACCATCCCAGCACACTAATCTACTGTAACCCACTAGAACCATCCCAGCACACTAACCTATCTAACCCACTAGAACCATCCCAGCATACTAATCTACTGTAACCCACTAGAACCATCCCAGCACACTAATCTACTGTAACCCACTAGAACCATCCCAGCACACTAATCTACTGTAACCCACTAGAACCATCCCAGCACACTAATCTACTATAACCCACTAGAACCATCCCAGCACACTAACCTGCTGTAACCCACTAGAGCCATCCCAGCATACTAATCTACTGTAACCCACTAGAACCATCCCAGCACACTAACCTATCTAACCCACTAGAACCATCCCAGCACACTAACCTATCTAACCCACTAGAACCATCCCAGCATACTAATGTACTGTAACCCACTAGAACCATCCCAGCACACTAACCTGCTGTAACCCACTAGAACCATCCCAGCATACTAATCTACTGTAACCCACTAGAACCATCCCAGCATACTAACCTATCTAACCCACTAGAACCATCCCAGCACACTAACCTATCTAACCCACTAGAACCATCCCAGCACACTAACCTGCTGTAACCCACTAGAACCATCCCAGCATACCAATCTACTGTAACCCACTAGAACCATTCTAAGCACCACCAACGATTGTAATGCTATTTGTGCTCCTCCTTTCTAAGTGGTTAATTGAGCGGTTGTGTTGAGGTCGGTTCTTACTGAGTGGGCATGACATTCCCCTACTGAATGATCTTATTCTGTGTGTTCTTCCCAGGCTTGACCGAGGAGCCGAGCAGTAAGACCGACAGCAGCACGGGCAAACAGAGGAAGATGAGCAGGAAGACCACTGAGGAAGAGATAAAGGCACGAACATTGACCTCCACCAGCAGCGACAGGTGAAGGACCCATATCATCTTCAACAACTCAAAACCTAGATAGCAGTAGTGATTAGAAGTCATACATTTGGAGGGACTGCAGGCTGACTTCGGTCGTCAGTTGAATGGTGTTTCCTCCGACACATTGATGCAGCTGGCTTCCGGGTTAAGGGGACGGGTGTTAAGAAGCGCGGCTTGGCTGATCATTTGCCAACGTGAGAAAAGCACACGTACCTAGAAGTTTCTCATTTTTTGTGAATGGAATATTTGGCTTGAAGTCTCATACGGGTACTTTAAATGTATTTTACCTTTATTTAACTAGGCAAGTCAGTTAAGAACAAATTCTTATTTTCAATGACGGCCTAGGAACAGTGGGTTAACTGCCTTGTTCAGGGGCAGAACGGCAGATTTTTACCTTGTCAGCTCGAGGATTAGATCTTGCAACCATTTCAGTTACTAGTCCAATGCTCTAACCACTAGGCTACTTGCCTCCCCACGCCCCATGCAGTGGCGAACCATGACTATTGGAACTAGACCCTCAGTTGCCGAAAATATCTGACGTCATACATATAGAGAACTCGGATGACTGTGTATACAGAGCATGTCTGAGACCTTTCTTTTGCAGACCTATGTAGGAGAAGCAATTCGTAGATGACAGAGTCAAACAGTCCTAAGCCACGCCTCGGCTGTGGCTCACAGCACACGTACACAACGGTCCTAAGCCACGCCTCGGCTGTGGCTCACAGCACACGTACACAACGGTCCTAAGCCACGCCTCGGCTGTGGCTCACAGCACACGTACACAACGGTCCTAAGCCACGCCTCGGCTGTGGCTCACAGCACAGGTACACAACGGTCCTAATCCACGCCTCGGCTGTGGCTCACAGCACAGGTACACAACAGTCGCAAATATCGATAGCAGGAACCACATTACAAGAAAATACGGTTGCGTCGTTTCAGATAAACATTTGCCAAAACAAAAAGTCCACTCACCATTATGATTATCATTTCAAAACAAAGTTAATTCTCCTGTCCTTCTTTATGAAATGGGCAGGTTCATATAGCTTGTCTTCTGATTTTAAATCCGAAAGAAGTTATTTTTCGATTGAGATCAAAGGGCTGACAGTCGGGCCTGTCCAGTGGTGTTCCTGGAATATGTTCTTTCTACTGATGTAGGGGACACTGGAATGGTCAAAACTAGACAGGTAAACAGATACAATTGGTGCATACTATCAATTAGTCTCTTCTGCTGGAGAAAGTGGAGCAGGTCAGCCGGGCTCTTACCCTTGAAGTCAGACATTGAGTACATAACGGTGAGTTCTGTTTTAAGCCGCGGCAAATCAAAATGAGGGCCATAACTTTCCTCGAGACTTGAGAACGCAGCATTTGGAAAGCTTGGCGTTTCCCTATATATTGGGAACATTTGTGGGTCAAGAAGGGCAAAGAACATGAGCCTTTCATGGTCATTGAGCCTGTTTCTTAGCTGAGTGACAATGTTGTTGATGATCGTACTGTGTAGCTGTTGGTACTGGCCGTGAACGTCTCCTTGCATATGTGTCCTGCAGATGGAATCAGACTTTCCCTTTTCCCCTCTCTGTGTTGTTGCAGAGGTCCTGCGCCCCCTTGGTACTCCGGTCTCACTCACAGTGTCCTCGTAGATGGAATCCCCTCTCTGTGTTGTTGCAGAGGTCCTGCGCCCCCTTGGTACTCCGGTCTCACTCACAGTGTCCTCGTAGATGGTATCCCCTCTCTGTGTTGTTGCAGAGGTCCTGCGCCCCCTTGGTACTCCGGTCTCACTCACAGTGTCCTCGTAGATGGTATCCCCTCTCTGTGTTGTTGCAGAGGTCCTGCGCCCCCTTGGTACTCCGGTCTCACTCACAGTGTCCTCGTAGATGGAATCCCCTCTCTGTGTTGTTGCAGAGGTCGTGTGCCAAAGTGCTGACTTTGTCAAACAGGCAAAATCTTTGAAACCAGTTATTATCGGTATTGAAGAGTAGGCAATTCCAACTGTAAAGCTTTTTTTGTCAGCTCACAGCTGGTTATCCACGGATAACACTCATAATTATTAACTTGAAAATGCCTTTTAAAACTCTTTCCTCGTTGCACCAAATCAGGCAGTGCAGAAGTTGGTCTATCGGTCTGTAGAAGATTTAACTTTTCATTAAAAGTTAGTCTTAATTTTGCCACCACATAGTCCTCGATTACTCTCTCAAGACCCTTGCTTTGACCTAAAGATAATATGCGTCCCTCTATCCTATGGCCTATGCTTTGACCCTGTAATTAACTCCATGTGTTCTTTTGTATGTGTGTCTTTTATCTCGGATCAGCAGACTATGTGTCTCCATTTTTAGTGTTTCCATCTGTCCTGGCGCCCAACGTGGGGCCCTCTCCCATGGCCCCACTCTGGCTTCCTGTCCTATACAATAGACAATGCACCTTACCAGAATGGCAAATGCATCTCTATAAGTGTTACATTATTTATGATCTTCCATATATGTACATCATTTCTCCCAAACTAGGCTCAAGCGTGAGAAAACAAGATAAGGCTCTGAATTAGTGACGTATAATTAGGCTCTCTAAAGAGCCTTGAAGAATCGTTAAATTGTCCCACCTATTACAAGACAATTTGTGATTGATTGAATATACTGTCATTCCAAAAAGCTGCTTTAATTGAAGTCAATGTCAATGACGTTGGCTGGTGCCTTCTAGTCAAAGCCCGAGGGCCTAGCCAATGAGCATTGAGCCCAGCTAGATTATTTCTACCAAGAAACTACCAAAGAACAATTCTGATTGGATATTTTTTTCTCTTGGATATTAACCCTTCTTTTTCGAAAACAATAGGAAGATCATTACAATTAAATCAATGAAAACACAATTACAGATTATATTAATATAAAAATATATACAGATTTGTATCTATCCTTAGGCCCTCTCTGAAGGTGTAGAGGGCCCTGGCGGTTCCCCAATGTTCAAATGATATGAGTGTAAAACGTTATGATGTAGTGATTCAAACTGATGGGCATGCTGTGTGTCCTATCAGAGTGGGCTCGGAGTCGGCCGACACGGACTCGGACATCCAACGGCACTGCTCGTCCAGCTCGGAGGCGGAGCCAGAGAAAGTGGTGCTTAGAGAGGAGAGCCCGCCATTGGCCAGCCCCTTCACCCTCCCCACCTCTTTCGAAGAAGACATCCTGGACCTAAAGTGAAGACAATCCCATCATGCACTTATTTTCTGCCCTCCTCCTCCTTTCCTCCTCATCCCCCTCTTCTCTGCTCCTCCTTTGCTCCTCATCTCTCTTCTCTCCTCCTCCTTTCCTCCTCATCCACCTCTTCTCTCCTCCTCCTTTCCTCATCATCTCCCTCTTCTCTGCTCCTCCTTTCCTCCTCATCCACGTCTTCTCTCATCCTTTCGGTCATTTTATTTGTAGTTTGTTGATTTCTGTTTAGTTTTTATCTCTGTGGTCTGGGTCTTCATCCTCAAACGTGGTGTGTAGAAGAGGAATCCGTGTGTGTGTTGCACCGCAGCGAGTAACCCAAAGAAAACGAGGAGGTCATTTGAGGTGGTGTGGTTAGTTCAGAGGTCATTATACGGCGAAGGTTTCATCAATAAACCAAAACTGAATGTAAATCTACGCACAAGGCACGAAGAAGAATCTGTGTTGGAACCGACGCCCCGGGGAAGTTCCTGTGGCTTACCATTTGTTGCATATTATATGATTATTTCCTATTCCACATTCAACTGTAGTATAATATATGTATGTATACATCTATTTATACATTAAGATGCATACACACTGACAGACATGTATGCCTTTATAGATATATTATAATACACATTTTATTCACATATTTAGTAAATGTAAGATGTTTTATGCTCTCCATGTCTGTCAGTCTTGTTCTGTTTCCTTTCCAACTCACAGTATGCAGGTAGACAGGGCTGGACTGGAGGCAGAGTCTCCCACAAGTGCCAATTCGCCACATCCTACACCAAAACCACAACTCCCATCAGCCATCTCTCCTCTGATTGGCTGGTCTCTGACAGTAGCAGTCTTAGTCATGTATCCCTCTGTAGATACCATCTTACAGTGAGTCTGTGAGCTAGGTTCAATCATCATAGAGTCACACACACACACCCCCCCTCTAGGGTTTCTAAAAGCACCTGCATGCCATGCCTTTGCTACTACTGTCCTGTTTCTGGCTATCCCTGAGAATCCCTCAGTCCAGGTACTCACAGAATGAAAACGCATATAGTCTTTTATACACAGACTACAACCTTCCCTGACAGTAAACTTACTGTGGCCTAAAAGTGGCCCACCATTGTCATAGCCAGCGGGCAGTTAGCTCATCGGCTTTCTAGTGGGTTCGGCTGCAGTATCTGACACAATCCACCGGGCACTCACTGGCTGAATCAACATTGTTTCAACGTCATTTCAATGAAATAACATTGAACCAACATTGAATAGACGTTGAATTGATGTCTGTGCCCAGTGGACATGGTCTGTCTGGTGTTAGGCCGCTATTGTCTACTTGGGACCTCTATCAGCTTGATTCTCTTGTTAGTCGGGTTGGAGAATATATCAAGTAGCCAACTACTTCCTTTTAGGAGTGATGGCTTGAGGTAATGTAGTCGGTCATAGGAATAGGGTGGCTTTTAGGACATAGACATAGTGGATGAGAGTCCATTTAGATGGTAGATTGGTTAGGGTTAGATGGTAGATGGGTTAGGTTTAGATGATAGGAGGGTTAGATGGTAGATGGGTTAGGGTTAGGTGATAGGAGGGTTAGATGGTAGATGGGTTAGGTGGTAGGAGGGTTAGGGTTAGATGGTAGGAGGGTTAGATGGTAGCTGGGTTAGGGTTAGATGATACGATGGTTAGATGATAGATGGGTTAGGTGGTAGGAGGGTTAGGGTTAGATGGTAGGAGGGTTAGATGGTAGATGGGTTAGGGTTAGATGATAGATGGGTTAGGTGGTAGGAGGGTTAGGGTTAGATGGGTTAGGGTTAGATGAGAGATGGGTTTTGGTTAGATGGTAGGAGGGTTAGATGGTAGATGGGTTATGGTTAGATGGTAGGAGGGTTAGATGGTAGATGGGTTAGATGGTAGGAGGGTTCGGGTTAGATGGTAGGAGGGTTAGGGTTAGATGAGAGATGGGTTTTGGTTAGATGGTAGGAGGGTTAGATGGTAGATGGGTTAGATGGTAGGAGGGTTAGATGGTAGATGGGTTTTGGTTAGATGGTAGGAGGGTTAGATGGTAGATGGGTTAGATGGTAGGAGGGTTAGATGGTAGATGGGTTATGGTTAGATGGTAGGAGGGTTAGATGGTAGATGGGTTAGATGGTAGGAGGGTTCGGGTTAGATGGTAGGAGGGTTAGGGTTAGATGAGAGATGGGTTTTGGTTAGATGGTAGGAGGGTTAGATGGTAGATGGGTTAGATGGTAGGAGGGTTAGATGGTAGATGGGTTATGGTTAGATGGTAGGAGGGTTAGATGGTAGATGGGTTAGATGGTAGGAGGGTTCGGGTTCGATGGTAGGAGGGTTAGGGTTAGATGAGAGATGGGTTAGGTTTAGATGATAGGAGGGTTAGATGGTAGATGGGTTAGGGTTAGGTGATAGGAGGGTTAGATGGTAGATGGGTTAGGTGGTAGGAGGGTTAGGGTTAGATGGTAGGAGGGTTAGATGGTAGATGGGTTAGGGTTAGATGATACGATGGTTAGATGATAGATGGGTTAGGTGGTAGGAGGGTTAGGGTTAGATGGTAGGAGGGTTAGATGGTAGATGGGTTAGGGTTAGATGATAGATGGGTTAGGTGGTAGGAGGGTTAGGGTTAGATGGTTAGGGTTAGATGAGAGATGGGTTTTGGTTAGATGGTAGGAGGGTTAGATGGTAGATGGGTTATGGTTAGATGGTAGGAGGGTTAGATGGTAGATGGGTTAGATGGTAGGAGGGTTCGGGTTAGATGGTAGGAGGGTTAGGGTTAGATGAGAGATGGGTTTTGGTTAGATGGTAGGAGGGTTAGATGGTAGATGGGTTAGATGGTAGGAGGGTTAGATGGTAGATGGGTTTTGGTTAGATGGTAGGAGGATTAGATGGTAGATGGGTTAGATGGTAGGAGGGTTAGATGGTAGATGGGTTATGGTTAGATGGTAGGAGGGTTAGATGGTAGGAGGGTTCGGGTTAGATGGTAGGAGGGTTAGGGTTAGATGAGAGATGGGTTTTGGTTAGATGGTAGGAGGGTTAGATGGTAGATGGGTTAGATGGTAGGAGGGTTAGATGGTAGATGGGTTATGGTTAGATGGTAGGAGGGTTAGATGGTAGATGGGTTAGATGGTAGGAGGGTTCGGGTTCGATGGTAGGAGGGTTAGGGTTAGATGAGAGATGGGTTTTGGTTAGATGGTAGGAGGGTTAGATGGTAGATGGGTTAGATGGTAGGAGGGTTAGATGGTAGATGGGTTATGGTTAGATGGTAGGAGGGTTAGATGGTAGATGGGTTAGATGGTAGGAAGGTTCGGGTTAGATGGTAGGAGGGTTAGGGTTAGATGAGAGATGGGTTTTGGTTAGATGGTAGGAGGGTTAGATGGTAGATGGGTTAGATGGTAGGAGGGTTAGATGGTAGATGGGTTAGATGGTAGGAGGGTTAGATGGTAGATGGGTTAGATGGTAGGAGGGTTAGATGGTAGATGGGATAGATGGTAGGAGGGTTAGATGGTAGATGGGTTAGATGGTAGGAGGGTTAGATGTTAGATGGTAGATGGGTTAGATGGTAGGAGGGTTAGATGGTAGATGGGTTAGATGGTAGATGGGTTAGATGGTAGGAGGGTTAGGGTTAGATGGTAGATGGGTTAGATGGTAGGAGGGTTAGATGGTAGATGGGATAGATGGGATAGATGGTAGATGGGTTATGGTTAGATGGTAGATGGGTTATGGTTAGATGAGAGATGGGTTTTGGTTAGATGGTAGGAGGGTTAGATGGTAGATGGGTTAGATGGTAGGAGGGTTAGGGTTAGATGAGAGATGGGTTTTGGTTAGATGGTAGGAGGGTTAGATGGTAGGAGGGTTAGATGGTAGGAGGGTTAGATGGTAGGAGGGTTAGATGGTAGATGGGTTAGATGGTAGGAGGGTTAGATGGTAGGAGGGTTAGATGGTAGGAGGGTTAGATGGTAGATGGGTTAGATGGTAGGAGGGTTAGATGGTAGGAGGGTTAGATGGTAGGAGGGTTAGATGGTAGATGGGTTAGATGGTAGGAGGGTTAGATGGTAGGAGGGTTAGATGGTAGATGGGTTAGATGGTAGGAGGGTTAGATGGTAGGAGGGTTAGATGGTAGGAGGGTAAGATGGTAAGAGGGTTAGATGGTTGGAGGGTTAGATGGTAGGAGGGTTAGATGGTAGGAGGGTTAGATGGTAGGAGGGTTAGATGGTAGGAGGGTGTCGTGGAAATTTCCTCTATTTACCTAATCATGGGAGCAAACCACACACACACGTCAGAGTTAGTTATAAAAGTCCATTTTTAATTATATGAGCTCTTATCACAATCCTGTGACTCTCAGATAAATTCAGTGTCTCCCTAGTGAATTCTCTGAGAGTCCCCTTACAATGCAACTGAGTTCCTTTAATAGCAAAGACACACATAGTCAGACAGCATAGACATATGATAGATGGTAGATGGGTTATGGGTTATGGTTAGATGTTAGGAGGGTTAGATGGTAGGTACTGTAGCCTAACTCAGAGTCCCTATAGGAACTATTTGGAAGACGGAATTTCCTCTCCTCTCCAACTCTTCACTAGGAGCAAGGCATAACTCCCCAGTGCAATGGGACATTACTGAACACAGGAGTTGTGATGCGTGTAAAGAGAGAGTGGACTGAAACAGCACAGAGGAAGCCATAACACACCTCTGATATGATAGATAAGTAACCAATCCCAATGAGTAGAGTGATATCAGCACGCGGGTCAGGCATCATGGTAAATGTAGTGTTTCATCAGTATGTACTGGACATGAGTTGGGCTCACGCCTGCAACTTCAAAATCAGTGTCATCCTTAGCTCAAGCGGGAATTTCCTACTTGGCTAATGGTTAGGAGTTTGGTATCTCCCGTGGGAGACCAGGGTTCAGACCTTGACGTACAGCATGATATTGTGTTCTCAGTGTCTTAAGCTGCATCATGCAGAGAGGAATATTAGGGAGAGGCTCTGTCGTTACTACTATACAGGTCACGGTGATGTTGCTGCCAAACCTACATACAGTACATGTCCGGAGAGGAATATTAGGGAGAGTTCTTGGCTTAAGCATCTGTTTGGCTATGTGAGTACCCATGTGTGGTCGGCTTGTGACATGGCACCCCTCTTCTGATCTAGCATGAGCCCCCTTCTCTCTATCACAACCTTTTCTTATGTTTCTCTCTGTACTTGCCTGTCTCAATATGGTCTCTTTCAATACTATTACGCAAAACCAGAGGGAAACCATAGGGAGACTCTTTTTACAATGGAATTTGACTTGTTATTTATTACCCTGGTTCTTAACATGAGTGTAGGTGAATGGGAGTGGGATGTCTGGTGGTTTGAAGGTTTGTAATACGGCTTCTATCACTTTGATCATTCTCCCTGTCACTCTCTCCTTTGTTTCCGTCGTCCTTGTTAAGTTCACACCGCCCCTACTCCTTGATGTTTTTGCAGTGGTTTTTGTATCTAAATCAGTATTTAGTGTTTAGACTGTTGCTCAACCTCTCTGTGATATCAAAACGAAAGAAAAAAATAATAAAAATAACACCAAGTGTCTTAAAAATATTGTATCGCCATCGTTTTTAATGCCAAGTACTACTTGTAAATGTTTGTGTTTCAGATGTGGCCTCAAATGAAACTTTATTCTAAAATGATTATTATTATTATTTTTTGAACAATTATTTCAGTTATTTGAACAAGTGCTGTAGACCACTGCTGTGAAAGTAGTAAATTCTGTTCATTGATATGTAATAAATATTTATGAAATTTGAACACGTTTTGTTTGTAATCTTCCTCATTATAGATTAGTTATTGGTGTTGTGATGTCAGCTTTATCTGTACCACCAACTGTAAGGATCTACCTGTTAAACTACATTTCCCAAGATTCCCCAACTGTCACACATGGAAACACCGCTCGACAAATTAGGGCCATATTAGCAGGTCAAGTTAGCACAAGCCTTGTGTCAGCACATCTGGTGTCTGCTCCAGTCCCTGCTGGAGCCTGTTTGTCGTGTGTGTGTGTGTGTGTGCGCACATGCGCAGCTGATCAGAATTCATCTCTCACCTCTCTCTGAGCAGAATCATCAATCTCCCTGTAACAGCAGCACCCCCCGTGGAACACACACATATGGTCACATACACACACACTCTCAACCTTACTTCATTCCCCCTGTGACACAAATGGGCAAAGTTTTTCCACTGCACTCTCCATCTCTCCCAATAGCTCTGACTCCTTCTCTCTTCAAAACCATGGGGAAAGCAGGCGATGGGGCCAATGTGGCACTCTGCAGAGCTCTTTCCCAATGGTTTTGAATGCACCACTAACTGATACAATTAGGGGTGTATTCATTACGCCAATTCTGTTGTAAAACATTTACTCTGTTGCAAAACGTTGCAATGAAAACAAGACCTTCTATTGGACACATTCAGGTAGGCCTACTTTCTTCAACTTAACATTACCAATGTCTTCTCCTAATCCTTTAAACGTATTGAACTATTTCCAAACAATGTTACCAGTGTTAAACGTAACAACATAGAAAGCTGATTGTTCTTTCTTGGCATGTGTCCAGTTGTGCCCCAACTGAAATGTAAAAGCTTCAGTGACAGATATAGGGAAGATAATCAAGGAGGTGATGGAGTCCAGGTGAGTGTCATGAGGCGCATGTGCGCGAGACGATGGTGACAGGTGTGCGGAATAATCAGCAGCCTGATGACCTAGAGGCCGGAGAGGAAATATACAGTGAGGTACGTTTGCCCACTGACAAAGAAATGATCCGTCTATCATTTTAATGGTAGGTTTATTTGAACAGTGAGAGACAGGATAACAACCAAAAATCCAGAAAAACGCATAAAAAAAAATATTTCTGGCTCCCAGGTGTCTTTTATACAGGTAACAAACTGAGATTAGGAGCACACTCTTAAAGGGAGTGCTCCTAATCTCCGTTTGTTACTTATATAAAAGACACCTGTCCACAGAAGCAATCAATCAATCAGATTCCAAACTCTCCACCATGGCCAAGATCAAAGAGCTCTCCAAGTATGTCAGGGACAAGATTGTAGACCTGCACAAGGCTGGAATGGGCTACAAGACCATCGCCAAGCCACTTGGCGAGAAGGTAACAACAGTTGGTGCGATTATTCACAAATGGAAGAAACACAAAATAACTGTCAATCTCCCTCGGCCTGGGGCTCCATGCAAGATCTCACCTTGTGGAGTTGCAATGATCATGAGAACGGTGAGGAATCAGCCCAGAACTACACAGGAGGATCTTGTCAATGATCTCAAGGCAGCTGGGACCATAGTCACCAAGAAAACTATTGG
This sequence comes from Oncorhynchus kisutch, assembly GCF_002021735.2. Lineage (NCBI taxonomy): Eukaryota > Metazoa > Chordata > Actinopteri > Salmoniformes > Salmonidae > Oncorhynchus > Oncorhynchus kisutch. Next base: position 34,202,482 of record NC_034196.2, read on the forward strand.
TAACACACTACGCCGTGAAGGACTGAAATCCTGCAGCGCCCGCAAGGTCCCCCTGCTCAAGAAAGCACATATACATGCCCGTCTGAAGTTTGCCAATGAACATCTGAATGATTCAGAGGACAACTGGGTGAAAGTGTTGTGGTCAGATGAGACCAAAATGGAGCTCTTTGGCATCAACTCAACTCGCCGTGTTTGGAGGATGAGGAATGCTGCCTATGACCCCGAGAGGGAGGAGAATGATTTGTCAAGAGGAAGGAGAGAAAGAAGAAGAGGGGAATAAAAGAGAGGACGAGTGGGGAGAATAAAGGAAGGAGAGAGAGAGAAAGAGAGGGGGGGGGGGTACTCTCCAATCAGGCTGTCTGTGTCCCACTGTGAGGAACAGAATGTCTGGGTTCCTAATTAAACATTTTGTGTCACTGGCCAACACACAATACCCCATGTCAGAGTAGAATTATGTTTTTAGAAATGTTAACAAAAATGAAAAGCTGAAATGTATTGAGTCAATAAGTATTCAACCCCTTTTTTATGGCAAGACTAAAAAATGTTATTGAACAAGTCACATAATAAGTTGCAAGGACTCACTCTGTGTGCAATAATAGTGTTTAACATATTTTTGAATGACTACCCCACACATACAATTATCTGTAAGGTCTCTCAGTCTCTCAGTGAATTTCAAACACAGATTCAACCACAAAGATCAGGGAGTTTTTCCAATGCCTCGCAAAGAAGGGCACCTATTGGTAGATGGGTAATTAAAAGCAGACATTGAGTATATCTTTGAGCACGGTGAAATTATTAATTACACTTTAGATGGTGTATCAAAACACCCAGTCACTACAAAGATACAGGCATCCTTCCTAACTCAGTTGCCGGAAAGGAAACCATTCAGGGAGACCAAACTTAATAAAATGGGTTATAAAAGTTCATATGTGCGCTAGTAGCTCCTGTGAAGTAGGAGCACATGACCCACACACAAACAAGTTAGAACGAAGTGTGGATGTAAAAAAAGCCTGTGCATATGACTTTCCCCACAGTCCCATTAGGGTGATTTCTCCCCTTCTCAGTTATCTACCACAGCCTCCTGGTTTCCACCAAGCAGCGTGTCTGAATGCACATCTGGACTCTACCCCCTCCCAGGTCCCAGTGGTTTAGTAGTCGGTAGAAGAAGACACGTTTTGGCTGGTGACTCAGTTGACTGTGTTTAGTAGGAAGATTATGGTCTAAGAAAATTCATTCAGTTCAACTACTATTCCACAAGATGACTTATTCTATGTGTGTCTGTGTTAATGTGTGGTGGTGACCAAGAATCAATACAACTGTGGATATGGACACATCTGCCTTGTTCTTCCGGACAGTCTGTAGTGAGTCAGAATCTTTTCAAGACATATAACTTTCAAAATACAGAAATCATTCCCGTTTGATGCATTTTGCAACAGATGATGCAAAACGTAGCATCATATGATGCAAAATGCATCACATAGGGATGATTTATGTATTTTGAAAGTTACATATCTTGGAAACTTGATTGCTGACAAGCAAGACATTTTGGGACTATGTCAACAATTGACAAATGAACAAATACCAAAATGTCGTTTTTGGGTGGAGATTTCCTTTTATTTCTCAATTTACGGCTGGCTACCTGAGCTCACATTTATGGCTGGCTACCTGAGCTCACATTTATGGCTGGCTACCTGAGCTCACATTTATGGCTGGCTACCTGAGCTCACATTTACGGCTGGCTACCTGAGCTCAAATTTACGGCTGGCTACCTGAGCTCACATTTACGGCTGGCTACCTGAGCTCAAATTTACGGCTGGCTACCTGAGCTCACATTTATGGCTGGCTACATGAGCTCACATTTACGGCTACCTACCTGAGCTCACATTTACGGCTGTCTACCTGAGCTCACATTTACGGCTGGCTACCTGAGCTCACATTTATGGCTGGCTACCTGAGCTCACATTTATGGGATTGTAGGAGGTGATTAATAAGCTGTTATTTGACAGGCAATATTTTAACGTTATGTAAGAATGAAGGTCTACAGTAGCCTCAACAGCAGTCTCTGGGGTAACACCGTGGTGTAGCCGGAGGACAGCTATTTTCCATCCTCACTGTACATTGACTTCAATACAAAACCTTGGAGGCTCATGGTTCTCACACCCTTCCATAGACTTACACAGTAATTATGACTACTTCCGGAGGACGTCCTACAACCTCAGAGCTCTTGCAGCATGAACTGACATGTTGTCCACCCAATTAAAGGAACAGAGAATAAACCTAGTACTGAAAGCATTATGCTACAGTTAGCTAGAAAATGTGGTGAGTAGTCGACTCAAAGAGAGAGAAAGACAATAGTTGAACAGTTTTGAACAAATTCATTTCTTCCCTATCAACCTACCACTATCCATAAACTCACCTATCAGTCTCACAACACTAACTTTGCTCTCTTCAACACTGGATCAATGAACAAAGCTCCCTTGGTGTATGAACTAATATCTGATATCCACCTAACTGAAACTTGGCAACAACCTGGTGATTTATTTTCTCTTAACCAAGCTACTCCCTCTGGCTATCCTTGTGTACCGTCCTCCTGAACTTAATGCATCATTCCTGTCTGAACTACTCACCTTTGCTGTCCCATTCTCCCACCACTTAATGTTGCTTGGCGATATGAATATTCACACGGACTCATCAAACTCAAAACTTTCCTCGGATTTCATTGCTGTTCTGGACAGTTTCAATATTGCCCAACATGTACATTTTCCCACTCACATCAAGGGACACATACTTCATTTTGTCTGCTCTGTTGGCCTCAATCTAACTCATATCTCCCCCTCCCTATTGCAACTGTCTGACCACAATAACCTTAGTATCTCTCTTCCCTAATACACCACAACACTGACAAACGCCTCCTTTCCTTCTGCAACATCAAAGCTGTTGACCCCCTCCAACTCTCTGATGCCATCTGTTCTGCCCTGCCTCTTGACCACACCCCCAACCCCCCTGATGAACTAGCTTCCCAATTCAATACTGCTCTAATCTGTTTCCCACAACTCTCTGGTCCCCCTCCATGTCACGCCCTGACCGTAGATTGCTTTGTATGTTTCTATTTTTTGTTTGGTCAGGGTGTGATGTGGGTGGGTATTCTATGTTGTATGTCTAGGTGTTGTGTTTCTATGTTTAGGCCTGGTATGGTTCCCAATCAGAGGCAGCTGGTTATCGTTGTCTCTGATTGAGAACCATACTTAGGCAGCCTTTTTTCCCACTATGGGTGTGGGTAGTTGTTTTCTGTCTGTGTGTGTCTGCACCAGACAGAACTGTTTCGTTTGTTCCGCGTTGTTGTTTTTTTGTTCTAGTGTTCAGGTTCTTTATTAAATTTACCATGAACACGTACCACGCTGCACCTTGGTCCTCTTCACCTTCTTCAACCCACGACAGCCGTTACACTCCAAACTAAGTATTGGTGTCTCTGAGGGGTCTTTGTCCTGGTTTGCTAACTACCTCTATCAATGAGTGCAGTGTATACAATCAGAACATCTTCTGTCTCAGCCACGGCCGGTCACCAAGGGAGTACCCCAAGGCTCGATCCAAGGCCCCACGCTCTTCTCAATTTACATCAACAACATAGCTCAGGCAGTAGGATACTCTCTCATCCATTTATATGCAGATGATACAGTCTTATACTCAGCTGGCCCCTCCCTGGATTTTGGGTTAAATGCCCTACAACAAATCTTTCTTATTGTCCAACAAGCTTTCTCTGTCCTTAACCTTGTTCTGAACACCTCCAAATGAAAGGTCATGTGGTTTGGTGAGAAGAAAGGCCCTCTCCCCACCGGTGTGATTTTGAACTTGAGGTAGTCACCTCATACAAGTACTTGGGAGAATGGCTAGATGGTATACTGTCCTCTCAGCACATATCAAAGCTGCAGGCTAAAGTTAAATCTAGACTTGGTTTCCTCTATCATAATCGCTCCTCTTTCACCCCAGCTGCCAAACTAACCATGATTCAGATGACCATCCTACCCATGCTAGAGTACAGAGACATCATTTATAGATTGTCAGGTACAGTAAGGGTGCGCTAGATGTGCTTTACTATTCGGCCATCAGATTTGCCACCAATGCTCCTCATAGGGCACTTCACTGCACTCTATACTCCTCTGTAAACTGGTCATCTCCGTATACCTGTCACAAGACAGAGATATCTGTCTATCTGAGATATCTACTGCAGCCCTCATCCTCCACATACTAGTGACAGGAACGAGCTGTAAAAAACACTCAAACTGGACAGTTTTATCTCCATCTCTTCATTCAAAGAGTCAATCATGGACACCCTTATTGACAGTTGTGGCTGCTTCGCATGATGTATTGTTGTCTCTACCTTATTGTCCTTTGTGCTGTTGTCTGTGCCCAATAATATTTGTACCATGTTTTGGGCTGCTACCATGTTGGCTGCAGCCATGTTGTGTTGCTACCATGCTGTTGTCATGTTGTGTTGCTACCATGCTGTTGTCATCTTGTGTTGCTACCATGCTGTTGTCATGTTGTGTTGCTACCATGCTGTGTTGTCATGTGTTGCTCCCTTGCTATGTTGTTGTCTTAGGTCGCTCTTTATGTAGTGTTGTGTTGTTTCTCTTGTTGTGATGTGAGTTTTGTCCTATATCTTATTTTTAATTTTTAATCCCAAGCCTTCAGCCTTTTGGTAGGCCATCATTGTAAAAAACAATTCATTCGAAACTGACTTAAATAAAGGTTAAATAAAAAAAGATAAATATTTCCCCAGCACTCACATCTCTAGCCATGAAATACTTTGAAAGGCCGAACTGTTATATATTTGTTTAATCAGACAAGAGGACATTTCTCCAAAAAGTATGATCTTTGTCCCCATGTGCAGTTGCAAACCGTAGTCTAGCTTTTATATGGAGGTTTTGGAGCAGTAGCTTCTTCCTTGCTGAGCGGCCTTTCAGGTTATGTCGATATAGGACTCGTTTTACTGTGGATACAGATACTTTTGTACCTGTTTCCTCCAGCATCTTAACAAGGTCCTTTGCTGTTGTTCTGGGATTGATTTGCACTTTTTGCACCAAAGTACATTCATCTCTAGGAGACAGAACGCGTCTCCTTCCTGAGCGGCATAATGGCTGTGCTGTCCCATGGTGTTTATACTTGCGTACTATTGTTTGTAAAGATGAACGTGGTACCTTCAGGCATTTGGAAATTGCTCCCAAGGATGAACCAGACTTATGAAGGTCTCTGAGGTCTTGGCTGATTTCTTTAGATTTTCCCATGATGTCAAGCAAAGAGGCACTGAGTTTGAAGGTAGGCCTTAAAATACATCCACACGTACACCTCCAATTGACTCAAATGATATCAATTAGCCTATCAGAAGCTTCAAAAGCCATGACATAATTTTCTGGAATTTTCCAAGCTGTTTAAAGGCACAGTCAACTTAGTGTATGTAAACTTCTGACCCACTGGAATTGTGATACATTGAATTATAAGTGAAATAATCTGTCTGTAATCAATTGTTGGAAAAATTACTTGTGTCATGCACAAAGTAGATGTCCTAACCGACGTGCCAAAACTATAGTTGTAACGGCTGTCGTAGGTGGAAGAAGGAGAGGACCAAGATGCATCGTGGTACGTGTTCATGATCTTTTAACTACACTGAACACTAGCACAAAATAACAAAACGGAACAAACGAAACAGAGACAGACAGGAAACAACTACCCACAACTCAAGGGCGAAAACTGGCTGCCTGTGTGCGTGTGCGCGTGCGTGTGTGTGTGGCTGCGAAACTGCGTCTTGGGTTGGACTGTTAGTGGGATGGTGGTCTTGTGGTCTGTTGTTGCATGAGATCTCACTACATACCAGCTCCCTGAGATCATCACTGTGAGGAGATGACAGGCATAAAGACTGTAGCAGAGAGGAGGTTATACCTTATCCACATGCCCCCCTCACACACACACATCTTTTCTCTTGTCCCCCCCCCCCCCCACACACACACACACAACTTTTCTCTCTCTCTCATTTCTCTCTCTCTCCCCTCCTCCCTCTGTTTCTTTACCCTAGCAGAACCAGGAAGTCCCTCCCCCTTCCACAAATTATCTTCTGAGGAAACGAAACTGATCGGAGTCTCTCTGTCGTCTGTCTGTGTGAGAGTGAACAACAACAGACTAAATGGCTCAGCAGGGAGTTCTACTGGATCAGGACAAGTTCTGTTGTTCTGTCTGTCTGGATCTACTGAAGGAGCCAGTGGCTATTCCCTGTGGACACGATTACTGTAGAAGTTGTATTGAGGGCTACTGGGATCAGGACGAACAGGGCATCTATAGCTGTCCTCAGTGCAATCAGACCTTCACTCCAAGGCCTACTCTGAGGAAAAATAACATGTTGGATGAGGTGGTGGAGAGACTGAAGAAGACAGGACTCCAGGCTGCTCCCCCTGCTCTGTGCTATGTTGGACCTGGAGATGTGGCGTGTGATTTCTGCACTGGGACCAGAAAGCAGAAAGCCTTCATGTTCTGTCTGGTGTGTCGGGTATCTTCCTGTGAGACTCACCTCCAGCCTCACTATGATGTTCCTGGACTAAAGAAACACAAGCTGATCAAAGCCACTGCACAACTACAGGAGAAGATCTGCTCTCATCATGAACAACTGCTGGAGGTTTACTGTCGTACCGATCAACAGTGCATCTGTTATCATTGTGTGATGGATGAACATAAAGGCCATGATACAGTGTCAGCTGCAGCGGAGAGGACTGAGATACAGGTAAGACCAGAACAACTTGTTGGTAACTCTCTGATAAACACAAAAATAAAGACAAAGTAGGAAGATTGGTTTAAGAGGAGAGAGAAATAAACATAGTTATTCAAATTACATCTATCCACAGCAGAAGAATTATGAATACGGGTGGCAGGTAGCCTACTGGTTAATAGCGTTGAAAGGTTCCTGGTTTGAATCCCCAAGCCGACTAGGTGAAAAATCTGTCAGTGCGCCTTTGAGCAAAGCACTTGACCCCAATTGCTCGTCTAAGTCACTCTGGATATGAACATTTTCTAAAGTAAAAAAAAACGAATTCTGAATGAGCTTTCATGAGCCAAATGTTCAGTCTCTCTGATTCGTGTTGTGTACTGTAAAAACTATAATCATTCAACTGTGTAGTAACTGTTTGCTAAGTGATTGACAGGTTATGAAGGTGAGAAAATGGGTTGAGGTGGCTGGCCTTTTTTAACAAACAACATAGATCATAGTTTTCCAAAGGGACTTTCTTAAGATTCATCTCTATTCTGTTAGTTACTGTGACTTATTGGATACATAAAACTTGGTAGCTCAATAAAGAGTGTTTCTCCACAGAGTCAGCTGGGGATGAGTCGGCAGAATGTCCAGGAGAGAGAGAAGGTGCTGAAGGAGATCCAACAGGCTGTGGAGGCTCTTAAGGTGACTATTATTATTGACCAGAAGAGATGCAGCATTTCACTTCCCTCCTCCAGTTAAGTGAGAGAGAGAGCGAGAGAGAAAGAGAGTTTTGAGTTTAAAATAATCTTTATTGGGTCTGGGAACCCACAACACAATAAAAACGAATACAAAACCATCGTTACACATCAATTAAAAACACAACACCAAATCCTCCTCCACTTTAACTAAACACAACAGTCTCTTAATAACCCATATACTAAAACAGATCAATATTGTTAACCAGTTTGTAATAGGCAAACTCAACCCTCAGTCTCGCTGCCAACATTCCCTCCAGCATTCCCACCACATCCACAGACCCCTGTCCCCCAATACTGTTCTTTCGGGTCTTCCATATTGCTAATTTAGCTGCCCCTAACACAAAATTAAGCTAAATAACTATACCTCTTCGACTAAACCTGTACTTTAATATAACAAGTTGGGAAGAGAACACCTCTCCCAAAGCACCAAGAAGTGATCAGGTCAATCATCCCGACCATACTGGGTCACTGTAAAAACAGATGTGCCAGAGTTTCAGACTTTTTATTTTTATTTTTTTTATTTCACCTTTATTTAACCAGGTAGGCTAGTTGAGAACAAGTTCTCATTTGCAACTGCGACCTGGCCAAGATAAAGCATAGCAGTGTGAGCATACAACAAAGAGTTACACATGGAGTAAACAATTAACAAGTCAATAACACAGTAGAAAACAAAGGGGGGGGTCTATATACAATGTGTGCAAAAGGCATGAGGAGGTAGGCAAATAATTACAATTTTGCAGATTAACACTGGAGTGATAAAAGATCAGATGGTCATGTACAGGTAGAGATATTGGTGTGCAGAAGAGCAGAAAAGTAAATAAATAAAAACAGTATGGGGATGAGGTAGGTGAAAAGGGTGGGCTATTTACCAATAGACTATGTACAGCTGCAGCGATCGGTTAGCTGCTCAGATAGCTGATGTTTGAAGTTGGTGAGGGAGATAAAAGTCTCCAACTTCAGCGATTTTTGCAATTCGTTCCAGTCACAGGCAGCAGAGTACTGGAACGAAAGGCGGCCAAATGAGGTGTTGGCTTTAGGGATGATCAGTGAGATACACCTGCTGGAGCGCGTGCTACGGATGGGTGTTGCCATCGTGACCAGTGAGCTGAGATAAGGCGGAGCTTTACCTAGCATAGACTTGTAGATGACCTGGAGCCAGTGGGTCTGGCGACGAATATGTAGCGAGGGCCAGCCGACTAGAGCATACAAGTCGCAGTGGTGGGTGGTATAAGGTGCTTTAGTGACAAAACGGATGGCACTGTGATAGACTGCATCCAGTTTGCTGAGTAGAGTGTTGGAAGCCATTTTGTAGATGACATCGCCGAAGTCGAGGATCGGTAGGATAGTCAGTTTTACTAGGGTAAGCTTGGCGGCTTGAGTGAAGGAGGCTTTGTTGCGGAATAGAAAGCCGACTCTTGATTTGATTTTCGATTGGAGATGTTTGATATGAGTCTGGAAGGAGAGTTTGCAGTCTAGCCAGACACCTAGGTACTTATAGACGTCCACATATTCTAGGTCGGAACCATCCAGGGTGGTGATGCTAGTCGGGCATGCAGGTGCAGGCAGCGACCGGTTGAAAAGCATGCATTTGGTTTTACTAGCGTTTAAGAGCAGTTGGAGGCCACGGAAGGAGTGTTGTATGGCATTGAAGCTTGTTTGGAGGTTAGATAGCACAGTGTCCAAAGACGGGCCGAAAGTATATAGAATGGTGTCGTCTGCGTAGAGGTGGATCAGGGAATCGCCCGCAGCAAGAGCAACATCATTGATATACACAGAGAAAAGAGTCGGCCCGAGAATTGAACCCTGTGGCACCCCCATAGAGACTGCCAGAGGACCGGACAGCATGCCCTCCGATTTGACACACTGAACTCTGTCTGCAAAGTAATTGGTGAACCAGGCAAGGCAGTCATCCGAAAAACCGAGGCTACTGAGTCTGCCGATAAGAATATGGTGATTGACAGAGTCGAAAGCCTTGGCAAGGTCGATGAAGACGGCTGCACAGTACTGTCTTTTATCGATGGCGGTTATGATGTCGTTTAGTACCTTGAGTGTGGCTGAGGTGCACCCATGACCGGCTCGGAAACCAGATTGCACAGCGGAGAAGGTACGGTGGGATTCGAGATGGTCAGTGACCTGTTTGTTGACTTGGCTTTCGAAGACCTTAGATAGGCAGGGCAGGATGGATATAGGTCTGTAGCAGTTTGGGTCCAGGGTGTCTCCCCCTTTGAAGAGGGGGATGACTGCGGCAGCTTTCCAATCCTTGGGGATCTCAGACGAGATGAAAGAGAGGTTGAACAGGCTGGTAATAGGGGTTGCGACAATGGTGGCAGATAGTTTCAGAAATAGAGGGTCCAGATTGTCAAGCCCAGCTGATTTGTACGGGTCCAGGTTTTGCAGCTCTTTCAGAACATCTGCTATCTGGATTTGGGTAAAGGAGAACCTGGAGAGGCTTGGGCGAGGAGCTGCGGGGGGGGCGGAGCTGTTGGCCGAGGTTGAAGTAGCCAGGCGGAAGGCATGGCCAGCCGTTGAGAAATGCTTATTGAAGTTTTCGATAATCATGGATTTATCAGTGGTGACCGTGTTACCTAGCCTCAGTGCAGTGGGCAGCTGGGAGGAGGTGCTCTTGTTCTCCATGGACTTCACAGTGTCCCAGAACTTTTTGGAGTTGGAGCTACAGGATGCAAACTTCTGCCTGAAGAAGCTGGCCTTAGCTTTCCTGACTGACTGCGTGTATTGGTTCCGGACTTCCCTGAACAGTTGCATATCACGGGGACTATTCGATGCTATTGCAGTCCGCCACAGGATGTTTTTGTGCTGGTCGAGGGCAGTCAGGTCTGGGGTGAACCAAGGGCTGTATCTGTTCTTAGTTCTGCATTTTTTGAACGGAGCATGCTTATCTAAAATGGTGAGGAAGTTACTTTTAAAGAATGACCAGGCATCCTCAACTGACGGGATGAGGTCAATGTCCTTCCAGGATACCCGGGCCAGGTCGATTAGAAAGGCCTGCTCACAGAAGTGTTTTAGGGAGCGTTTGACAGTGATGAGGGGTGGTCGTTTGACTGCGGCTCCGTAGCGGATACAGGCAATGAGGCAGTGATCGCTGAGATCCTGGTTGAAGACAGCGGAGGTGTATTTGGAGGGCCAGTTGGTCAGGATGACGTCTATGAGGGTGCCCTTGTTTACAGAGTTAGGGTTGTACCTGGTGGGTTCCTTGATGATTTGTGTGAGATTGAGGGCATCTAGCTTAGATTGTAGGACTGGCGGGGTGTTAAGCATATCCCAGTTTAGGTCACCTAACAGAACAAACTCTGAAGCTAGATGGGGGGCGATCAATTCACAAATGGTGTCCAGGGCACAGCTGGGAGCTGAGGGGGGTCGGTAGCAGGCGGCAACCGTGAGAGACTTGTTTCTGGAGAGAGTAATTTTCAAAATTAGTAGTTCGAACTGTTTGGGTATGGACCTGGAAAGTATGACATTACTTTGCAGGCTATCTCTGCAGTAAACTGCAACTCCTCCCCCTTTGGCAGTTCTATCTTGACGGAAGATGTTATAGTTGGGTATGGAAATCTCTGAATTTTTGGTGGCCTTCCTGAGCCAGGATTCAGACACAGCAAGGACATCAGGGTTAGCAGAGTGTGCTAAAGCAGTGAGTAAGACAAACTTAGGGAGGAGGCTTCTGATGTTGACATGCATGAAACCAAGGCTTTTTCGAACACAGAAGTCAACAAATGAGGGTGCCTGGGGACATGCAGGGCCTGGGTTTACCTCCACATCACCCGCGGAACAGAGAAGGAGTAGTATGAGGGTGCGGCTAAAGGCTATCAAAACTGGTCGCCTAGAGCGTTGGGGACAGAGAATAAGAGGAGCAGGTTTCTGGGCATGGTAGAATATATTCAGGGCATAATGCGCAGACAGGGGTATGGTGGGGTGCGGGTACAGCGGAGGTAAGCCCAGGCACTGGGTGATGATGAGAGAGGTTGTATCTCTGGACATGCTGGTAGTAATGGGTGAGGTCACCGCATGTGTGGGAGGTGGGACAAAGGAGTTATCAGGGGTATGAAGAGTGGAACTAGGGGCTCCATTGTGAACTAAAACAATGATAACTAACCTGAACAACAGTATACAAGGCATATTGACATTTGAGAGAGACATACAGCGAGGCATACACTAATCACAGATGTTGAATTGGGAAAGCTAGCTAAAACAGTAGGTGAGACAACAGCTAATCAGCTAGCACAACAGCAGGTAAAATGGCGTAGACTAGGCAACGGGGCCAACAGATAAAACAAACAAGCAGAATGGAGTACCGTGATTTATGGACAGTCCAGCGTGCATCAGCTATGTAGCCAAGAGATCAGTGTCCAGGGGGCAGCGGTGGATGGGGAAGGGAAGCTGGACTGGCGAGTGTTATCCAGGTTAAAAAAAACGAACAATGACTAAATAGCTTGTTAGCTGGTTAGCTTCTGGAGGTTCTTGAGTGTGTTCTAAAAATAAATAAAAAATAATAGCGATTCCGTATCACATTGGGTGAGGCAGGTTTCCGGAAGGTATAAACAAATTAAAATTCAAAAGAGATAGAAAGTAAATATGGGTCCGGTGGGCGTTTGGGACGCGGCGATTCAGGCGGTTAGCAGGCCTGTGCTAACAAGCTAACAGTTTGTAGGCCCGGGCTAGACAAGGTAGCAGTTAGCGGACCGGAGCTGGACAAGCTAGCAGTTAGCAGGCCGAATTAGCAAGCAGGGAGATAGCGAGGGCTAGAGAGTTAGCCTTTGGGGGACGTCGCGATGGGGTGAGTCTGTTTATTCCTCTTCATGCGGTGACATCGATAGACCGGTCGTGGGCCCGGGTATTGTAGCTCAGGAGTATGCTACGGTGGTAGCGCAGGCCGGGCTAGCTTCAAGCTAAGTGGGTGGAAACGCTAGCCAGGGGTAATCATCCGGGGTTGCGGTTTAGCTAGATAGCTAGTTGTGAAGATCCAGCTTATTTGGAAGCTTAGGTTTAGCAAAATGTTTTTAAAGGGATAGCTATGTAAAAAACGAAAAATATGTAAAAAACGAAAAATAAACAAAATATAAACAAAATATACAGAATATACAAAATATACAGGGACACGACACGACAGGACGACTTACTGCTACGCCATCTTGGATCACCATAGACTCAGCACAGAATGGACACCCTTCCCCAACTGTCGGATCCATGTGTACCAGATGCATATTGGTGGCTATGGCTCCATGTATTATCCTCCATTGTAGGTCAGCTGTCCTCTTTTCAATGGACAGTTTTTATAAAGACCTCCAACAGCCTTTTGGGGATGCACCTGGGCCCAACACGGCAGGTAGCCTAGTGGTTAGAGCATTGGACTTGTAAGCGAAAGGTTGCAAGATCAAATCCCCTAGCTGACAAGGTAAAAATCTGTCACTCTGCCCCTGAACAAGGCAGTTAACTCACTGTTCCTAGGCCGTCATTGAAAAGTTAAACACAAATTAAACACATCCGCCCACCTTGTCAATTTTACCCCATCCAGGGAATAGGCATGGGACACTTTTACACAAATTTTGTACATGGCCTTCTTTCCCACCACCTTGAACTCCCCCAGCTCTGGGGTATCGAATGAAAGCAGCATCCCCACATCCTCCTCGAATGCCCCCACCGCACCACTAACAATCAGTGCAGGGAACACATAATCCAGACCCTCCTTCCACCGATCAGAATTGGAAGTGTCACATACTGCGGATGAAGTACTGGCAAGGAATCACAGACCTCATCAACGACCTTCCTCAGTAAGCGAGATGATCGGATCCCTGCTCTTTCTCCCAGCTCCTCCAACGATCTGCTCCTGCTCCGGATCAGATGACCCAGTTTAGTACACCCCACAGCTAACAAGCGTGAACGTAGGCTGGCTGAACCCAGAGCACGGGACTGGATGTCAGTGTTGTAAAAAAAGAGGCTCTTCAAAAAGCCACATCCCTGGTGGCGTGCCGGCCTTACGGGACTTGACAAGAACTCTCCAAGCCTGCAGACTCATTAGATGGAGTCAGACCAGCCAAATCAACCCCTCCAGCTTTAAGAGAAAAAGGTGCTTATCTAAGCCCAAACAGCCCGCTCTCCTCATCAATGTATAGGCTGTTGTCGACCCAGCTAGAACCGTCACTGTACAACAGTCTCTGGGCTGCTTGAACTGGGAAAGCCATGATCCTGGAAGAAATGTCCACCAGGCCTTGCCCACCCTCGTGCAGTGGCAGGTACAGGGCTGCAGCTTTAATCCAGTGTTGTCCAGACCAGAAGAAATTGACAAGGGTCCTCTGAAGCTCTTGTATCAGACCCCCCCGGTGGCTGTAAAATCTGTGCCACAGGGTAGAGGCAGCAAGATTATTAGCTACCAGGACCATTCCCCTATAAGACAGCTGGGATAGAACCCATTTCCCCATTGACAATCTGGCACACACCTTCTCCACTACACCCTCCCAGTTATTTTTCTGAAATACATCAGAGCCTAGAAAAAAAACAAAGTCTTCAACCCATCTCTTCCCCACTGAAGCCCCCCTGGTAACCGTGGAGCGGACCCAGTCTGAAGCCCCCCTGGTAACCGTGGAGGAGACCCAGTCTGAAGCCCCCCTGGTAACCGTGGAGCGGACCCCATCTGAAGCCCCCCTGGTAAACGTGGAGCAGACCCAGTGTGAAGCCCCCCTGGTAACCATGGAGCGGACCCAGTCTGAAGCCCCCCTGGTAACCGTGGAGCGGACCCAGTCTGAAGCCCCCCTGGTAACCGTGGAGTGGACCCAGTCTGAAGCCCCCCTGGTAACTGTGGAGCGGACCCAGTCTGAAGCCCCCCTGGTAACCGTGGAGCGGACCCAGTCTGAAGCCCCCCTGGTAACTGTGGAGCAGACCCAGTCTGAAGCCCCCCTGGTAACCGTGGAGCGGACCCTGTCTGAAGCTGACCTGCCCACAGCGATTCACTCTTTTCCCAATTGACTCTAGCTGAGGAGGCCCCCTCATACACCTTTAAAGCTTTTGAGAGAAGCTTAACATCCTCACCCCCTATAATAAAAACTGTCACATCATCTGCATACGCAGACAGCACTATCGTGGGACCCTTCATTACTCCTGGCCCAGAGAAACCAGTAAGCCTCGCTCTTAAAAAACAAAGCATTGGTTAACTGCCCTGAAATTGGGCATCCCTGCCTGATGCCCCTTTGGACGGGGATGGGGGAACTCAAACCACCCCCCACCTTCACCATACACGAGGCCCCAGCATACAGTAAACTCATCCAAGACAAAAAACATCCCCAATCCCAAAGGTTTTCATTGTCTTGAACAAGTACTGGTGGTCCACACGGTCAAAAGCCTTCTCCTGATCCAAAGAAAGTAAACCCACATTCACATCAGACACTTTACAAATGTCTAAACCATCTCTTATTAGAAACAAGTTATCAACAACAGAGAGGTCAGGTACACAGTTAAGTGCTTATAGAACTCAGATGGTAAACCATCGATGCCAGAGGCTCGGCCTGTTGACAGCTGCATAACTGCTGTGGACAGCTCCTGCAGAGTAAAGTCAGAGTCCAAAGCAACTCACTGCTCTGGTGCCAATTGAGGAAGACCGTGTAACAACTGTTCAGTACACAAAGAATCACAATCCTCCGCCTTATAGAGGGCAGAGTAAAAATTCACGGCATGTTGGCGCATTTCACTGTCATCCGTGGTCATCTTCCCACCAGGGAGACGAAGGCAGACCATCTGTTTACGTTGCATTGTCGACTGTCCTAGGTTTTTTTTAAAGCGCTAGGAGCATCCATATCCTTGAGGGTAGTAAAACGAGACCTAATCAAGGCAGCCTTCACTCTTTCATGTAAAAACGACCTCAGTTCATGTCTCTTGTCCTGTAAGTTCATAACTAGTCCGGGGTCATTCTGAGTGAGCAACTTCAACTCAATGGATTTGATGTCCTGTTCAAGGGCCCTGATAGTCTCTTTAACTCCAATACGAGACAGGGCAGTATACTGTTGACAAAACAATCAATTGTATTTGGGCCTTCCCAACCTTTTTATTTATTTATTTTTATTTAACAAGGCTACTAGTTAAAACTACTACTGCCTTGTTCAGGGCAGAACGACAGTTTTGTACCTTGTCAGCTTGGGGATTGCCACCATTGTCTCAAGGACTCAAAATTCCCTTTTATAAGCCTCCATTTTTATAACCCTCCGACTCCTGTGGCGGGCCGGGCGCAGTGCGCGCTAACCAAGGTTGCCAGGTGCACGGTGTTTCCTCCGACACATTGGTGCGGCTGGCTTCCAGGTTGGATGTGTGCTGTGTTAAGAAGCAGTGCGGCTTGGTTGGGTTGTGTATCGGAGGACGCATGACTTTCAACCTTCGTCTCTCCCGAGCCCGTATGGGAGTTGCAGCGATGAGACAAGATAGTAGCTACTAAAACAATTGGATACCATGAAATTGGGGTAAAAAAATTAATTATAATAAAATAAAAAAATATTGTAAAAAAACAAGACACTCTTCTTTAAGAAGTGCACCATGCTCAACCATACGATCAACAAGACACTCTTCTTTAAGAAGTACACCATGCTCAACCATACGATCAACAAGACACTCTTCTTTAAGAAGTGCACCATGCTCAACCATACGATCAACAAGACACTCTTCTTTAAGAAGTACACCATGCTCAACCATACGATCAACAAGACACTCTTCTTTAAGAAGTACACCATGCTCAACCATACGATCAACAA